>NC_041394.2:106262080-106519580 GCF_900747795.2 Erpetoichthys calabaricus | reverse complement strand
TGACTTGTAGTTGACTTGCAGTTGAATAGAATCACTTACTTCAGCCTTCCTTAAAATTTAAAACAGATTGCTTAGATTGTTCTCACTGTTGGCCAGTTACAAAACAGGAAGTGTAGCTCAATGTAACACAGTAGCAGATTACCTGAGGCTAACAACAGTTTACTGTAACATGGCCCATTTTCCAGAATGGACTTATAAAAAAAAGGATCTTAATGAAAGTAAATATTAGGAAATTAAATTTTTTTCACAGATTTTATATGACAAATTCTTATGAATGTGTATATTGATATGAGAAGTTAATTTAGGGAAAATATCTGATTTGATAAGAAACAACAGTTTGATATATTTATGCATTATAGACAAGCATATATACCAACAAGCACACTTTGTAAGCAAAAGTAATAGAATTCTCTTTTCTTTGTACACTTTTTATATAATCAGTCCATTTAGTATTTTTTGTGCATTATTCTGAATTAAAAAAAAAAACAAAAAACATTTTTTGTTGTTTATTTGAGCTGTCCAATTGCTGAAAAATATATAAGCAGCTTGTGCCTTTTCTGGCAGATTTCATTTAATCACCTTTCAAATATATAATGTAATGTATGTACGTGTGTGTGGGTGTGTGTGTGTGTGTGTGTGTGTATATATATATATATATATATATATATATATATATATATATATATATGTATGTATATGCATATATGTATGTATATGCATATATGTATATGTAAGTATATGCATATATGTATATGCATATATGTATATGTATGTATATGCATATATGTATATGTATGTATATGCATATATGTATATGTATGTATATGCATATATGTATATGTATGTATATGCATATATGTATATGCATATATGTATATGTATGTGTATGTAGTACCCACCCTTTTTAGAGTCCCTGGAGGAGGTGCTAGAGGGCATACTTTCTGGAGACTCCCTCGTTCTGCTGGGAGACTTCAATGCTTACATGGGCAATGACAGTGAGACCTGGAAGGGCGTGATTGGGAGGAATGGCCCCCCCCGACCTGAACCCAAGCGGTGTTTTGTTATTGAACTTCTGTGCTCGTCCATAATGAACACCGTGTTCAAGCATAAGGGTGTTCATATGGATAGATAGATAGATAGATACTTTATTAATCCCGATGGGAATGTGCGCTTGGCACCAGGACACCCTAGGCCTCAGTTTGATGATCGACTTTGTGGTCGTGTCGTCGGACCTGCGGCCACATGTCTTGGACACTCGGGTGAAGAGAGGGGCGGAACTGTCAACTGATCACCACCTGGTGGTGAGTGGGCTTCGATGGTGGGGGAGGATGCCGGTCAGGCCTGGTAGACCCAAACGTGTTGTGAGGGTCTGCTGGGAACGTCTGGCAGAGTCCCTGTCAGAAGTAGCTTCAACTCCCACCTCCGGCAGAACTTCGACCACATCCCGAGGGAGGTGGGGGACATTGAGTCCGAATGGGCCATGTTCTGTGCCTCTATTGTTGAGGCGGCTGAGTGGAGCTGTGGCCGTAAGGTGGTCAGTGCCTGTCGTGGTGGCAATCCCCGAACCCGTTGGTGGACACCGGTGGTGAGGGATGCTGTCAAGCTGAAGGAGTCCTACAGGACCTTTTTGTCCTGTGGGACTCCGGAGGCAGCTGATAGGTACCGGCAGGCCAAGCGGAATGCGGCTTTGGTGGTTGCTGAGGCAAAAACTCGGGCATGGGAGGAGTTTGGGGAGGCCATGGAGAACGACTTTCGGACGGCTTCGAGGAGATTGTGGTCCACCATCCGGCGTCTCAGGAGGGGGAAGCAGTGCAGTGTCAACACTGTATATGTTGGGGATGGTGCGCTGCTGACCTCGACTCGGGACGTTGTGGGTTGGTGGGGGAATACTTCGAAGACCTCCTCAATCCCATTAACATGCCTTCCAATGAGGAAGCAGAGCCTGAGGACTCGAAGGTGGACTCCCTCATCTCTGGGACTGAGGTCACCGAGGTGGTCAAAAAACTCCTTGGTGACAGGGCCCCGGGGGTGGATGAGATACGCCCAGAGTTCCTCAAGGCTCTGGATGTTGTAGGACTGTCCTGGTTGACACGCCTCTGCAACATCGCATGGATATCAGGGACAGTGCCTCTGGATTGGCAGACTGGGGTGGTGGTCCCCCACTTTAAGAAGGGGGACCGGAGGGTGTGTTCCAACTACAGAGGGATCACACTCCTCAGCCTCCCTGGAAAAGTCTATTCGGGGGTCCTGGAGAGGTGGGTCCGTCGGATAGTGTAACCTCAGATTCAGGAGGAACAGTGTGGTTTTCGTCCTGGTCGTGGAACAGTGGACCAGCTCTACACCCTTAACAAGGTCTTGGAGGGTGCATGGGAGTTTGCCCAACCAGTCTACATGTGTTTTGTGGACTTGGAAAAGGCGTTCGACCGTGTCCCTCGGGGAATCCTGTGGGGGGTACTCCGAGAGTATGGGGTACCGGACTCCCTGATAAGGGCTGTTCGGTCCCTGTACAACCAGTGTCAGAGCTTGGTCCAATTGCCGGCAGTAAGTCGAACCCGTTTCCAGTGAGAGTTGGACATAACTTTTATGGACAGAATTTCTAGGCGCAGCCAGGGTGTTGAGGGGGTCCGGTTTGGTGGACTCAGGATTGGGTCACTGCTTTTTGCAGATGATGATGTCCTGTTTACTTCATCAGGCCGTGATCTTCAGCTCTCTCTAGATCGGTTCGCAGCTGAGTGTGAAGTGGCTGGGATGGGATTCAGCACCTCCATATTCTAGACCATGGTCCTCAGCTGAAAAAGGGTGGAGTGCCCTCTCAGGGTTGGGAGCGAGATCCTGCCCCAAGTGGAGGAGTTCAAGTATCTCGGGATCTTGTTCACGAGTGAGGGAAGAATAGAGCGGGAGATCGACAGGCGGATTGGTGCGGCATCCGAAGTGATGCGGGCTCTGCATCGGTCTGTCGTGGTGAAAAAGGAGCTGAACCGCAAGGCAAAGCTCTCAATTTACCAGTCGATCTACGTTCCTACCCTCACCTATGGTCATGAGCTATGGGTAGTGACCGAAAGAACGAGATCACGAATACAAGTGGCTGAAATAAGTTTCCTCCGTAGGGTGTCTGGGCTTTCCCTTAAAGATTCTTCAGCAGATGAAAGACACATTAAGCTTATTACCCTTCAAAATCGAACATGTCCAGCAGTGCCATCACCTCAGAATTGGCAGAAACCAGTGGGACCCAGGTACACCCATCTACTGTCCAGAGAAGTCTGGCCAGAAGTGGTCTTCATGGAAGAGTTGCAGCCAAAAAGTCATACCTCCGATGTGGAAACAAGGCCAAGCGACTCAAGTATGCACGGATACATAGGAACTGGGGTGCAGAAAAAATGGCAGCAGGCGCTCTGAACTGATCAGTCAAAATTTGAAATATTTGGCTGTAGCAGAAGGCAGTTTGTTTATCGAAGGGCTGGAGAGCGGTACAATAATGAGTGTCTGCAGGCAACAGTGAAGCATGGTGGAGGTTCCTTGAACATTTGGGGCTGCATTTCTGCAAATGGAGTTGGAGATTTGGTCAGGATTAATGGTGTTCTCAATGCTGAGAAATACAGGCAGATAGTTATCCATCATGCAATACCATCAGGGAGGCGTATGATTGGCCCCAAATTTATTCTGCAGCAGGATAACGACCCCAAACATACAGCCAAAGTCATTAAGAACTATCTTCAGCGTAAAGAAGAACAAGAAGTCCTGGAAGTGATAGTATGGCCCCCACAGAGCCCTGATCTCAACATCATCGAGTGTGTCTGGGATTACATGAAGAGACAGAAGGATGTGAGGAAGCCTACACCCACAGAAGATCTGTGGTTAGTTCTCCAAGATGTATGGAACAACCTACCGGCCGAGTTCCTTCAAAAACTGTGTGTAAGTGTACCTTGAAAAATTGATGCTGTTTTGAAGGCAAAGGGTGGTCACACCAAATATTGATTTGATTTAGATTTCTTTTGTTCATTCACTGCATTTTGTTGATTGATGAAAATAAATGATTAACACTTCCATTTTTGAAAGCATTCTTTGTTTACAGCATTTTTTCCCACCTGCCTAAAACTTTTGCACAGTACTGTATATATATGTATGTATATGTGTATATACTGTATAGTGATAATAATACAGCACAGACATCATAAACATTTGGGGCAGCCACCCGTATATTGTTTTCCCAGCTGCAGAAGTTAGTAAGTTTTTTTTAAGCACAATGTGCATAGAACAAAGTTCACAACAGAACTGACTACAATAGACAAAGATGAAGGCTTTAAAGGCCCGTAGAGGAAATGTCAGCAAAGGGGCCGGCTTCAGAAGTGACGTCAGCAAAGGGGCTGGCTTCAGAAGTGACGCTTTGCTTCGGAAGTGACATCAGCAAAGGGGACGGCTTCGGAAGTGACGTTAGCAAAAGGGCCGGTGCCGGAACCTTGCAGGATTTCCCGAGAAAGGTCTGTAGGGAACTGAGAAAGACAGTAAGCGCACTCTGCCGCCCCCGGTCAGATGTTGTATTACCATTATATATATATATATATATATATATATATATATATATATATATATATATATATATATATATATATAAAATCCCTATGTGCGTCCAGGTGTCCGTGTGTGGTTGTCTTCTGGTGAATTGCGCATGCGCGGGGCACGGTGCGATGCGCGATATTACTGTCAGAGAAAGTTAGAGGCGTTTTACGGAAATACAAACCAGTATTACTGCGAGAGGAAATTAAAGGTACACAATACAGTGACGCATATTACAGCCACATACAAGCCAGTATTACTGTCAGAGGAGATTAAAGGCATATTACCGACACGCACGCCTGTATTACCGCCAGAGTAAATTAAAGGTATATTACGGACGTACGGACGTATATTACGGACGTACAAGCCAGTGGACGTACAAGACTGTATCCTTCAATAAGGGCGCGCACAAAAAGGCGAGCCTCAAAAGGACGACCTCAATTGGGCGCAGCGAATAAAGGCGTGCGTAAATAAAGATCTACACCTGTTGCTTTTCACATATTCCAGAGCCATTTGAACTAAATTATCTACGCGCCCTTATTGAATAGAGCCGTACAAGA
Source organism: Erpetoichthys calabaricus (assembly GCF_900747795.2). Lineage (NCBI taxonomy): Eukaryota > Metazoa > Chordata > Cladistia > Polypteriformes > Polypteridae > Erpetoichthys > Erpetoichthys calabaricus. The sequence continues at coordinate 106,514,466 of NC_041394.2, read as the reverse complement.
CAGTATTACTGTCACAGAAAATTAAAGACACACAATACACGGCGGCAGCCCACGAAGAACGGTCAGCTCAGCAAGTAAACATCAACAAAAGAAAGGCTGAAAGAAAGAAAAATACGACCAACAAAAAGAATGAGGTCAAAGTCCCTTGCCATTTAATATACACTGTTCCCACTAATGTTTATGCACTACTGTTCTAGCGCCCGTTATTGTAACGAGCTAAATGACTAGTATATGTATATAATATATATATATATATATATATATATATATATATATATATATATATATATATATATATATATATATATACTGTATATATTATATATGTTCTTGTGACCTTCATTTCTACTGGACAGAGTATTTTAACCTGTCAATTTTTAGGATCGGTTGGTTAGGAGCATGTTCTGCTAGCCTGTTGACACACCCACCACACAACAAACCACCTGGATTGGGACCCAAGTGCAGCAGGTGATACCTCCGCGTGTGATACCTCTGCAATTGAATTTATTCTCCGATTGATTCATGCGACTGGCATCCATTTAGTATCTTAATAGTAGGGACAGAAATATTTGGAATCATTTGATTATATGGTCAGTTTGAAGCAGTGTAGCTCAAGTATGGATAATTTTGGCCCTGAGGAGCTGCCAGCATTTGTTGCACCCAGTATTTAGAATCAACAACTTTTTTCATTCCTTGATTTAATTTTACACCTGTTGCCTAAGTCTGCACGTCCGTTACCTTTCTTGAATTTGAATGAGCTAAACACAACTGAGCAAATAGTGGAGTGAACAATGTTTTTTTTAATTTGTTCTCAAACTGTCCATCTGTCAAATCATAATTTCAGTGATTTATTAAAACATTTAACAAATGTATCTCCTGAATGAAATTGAAAAAAAATACTGGACTGACCATTAATGCTGGCTGAGACTCTTTTTAAAAATTCTTAGAAGTACATAGAATGCAGAAGCAGCTAAAGGGACTTGTGGCATGGTTGCTGATCATAGGGATTGGCTGGAAGTGACTCTAACAAGGGTGTTTAAAGCCATTTTAAGGCAGAGAGTTCAGTCAGTCTGAAAGTTGGTCAAGAGGAAAAGGCTTACATCTGGAAAAGGCCGAGGGGTAGTAAGATGGAGAGAGAGAGAAAGGGAGTGTTTGCTGTTACTTTGTTGAACACAAAGATGGGTCGCTACTCACAGAGACAAGATTAACAGCCATTTAAGTGGATCTATTTAAGTGCATTTTGTTTTCTCTTTCTGTACCACATTCTATCAATAAAATCACAATTTTTTCTGTTGCAGTCTATCAGGAATACGAGTCTTTTTTTATAAACAATAAAATAAGATAAATGAATGATGTGGATTACTTCGTTCATTTTCATATGTTTTTTATGTTTGCATACCACCATTTTGTGGGACATTTCTTGCTGGCATTTTTTAGTGTAGATCATGGGTACCACTGTATTGTTTACAGAAGCAGCCACATTGATAATCATGTGATACATTGCCTGTGATAGCATCAGTCTCACCACCTTGATCTTCCTAGTTTTGTGATTCTCTCAAAAAAAAAAAAAAAAAAATCCCCTCCTGGTATTCTGACCTTTGCATCTCTCCTAACAACTTCTTTGCTAGCTTCACAATCATTAACAAGTACTTTATGCCTTTTCATCTACTGATCGTGTTACACCTTTCATTCTTGTGGCACACTATTCTCTAATAATGATTGTAACAGATGGTCTTGGCGTTATTCTATAGCCTTGTCATGAAGACCCCTCTTCTCACAATTCCAAATTGTTTTGATAAAGCACCTCTTTTGCAACAGTATAATGCTATATGTTTTAGAAGGCAGGTCTTACACAGTCTTGACGTACTGTATACCAACCAAACAGATCTTTGCATATACCAACTAAACAGATCTTTGTCAAAGAAAACCCCTGTATTTACTGTGGATTAAGGCAAATTATATTTCAAGCCTGTTAAGTGTCCTTTGTATTATCTTGCGAATTGTAAATTTAAAATCGACAAAAGAACCTGTTTTGTGTATTTAGAGTCAAACATTTTTTATTCGTCCAGTGTTTGCCTTTCTAAATTGGTTAATAACAGCATAATACATGAAATAAGGCAAGAGTGTTTTCAGCATATTGCTCAAGATGAGAGCTCCTATTGCTTATATACATATAAAATAGGTTCCAAGATTGAATCCAGGGATGGGCCATATCTGCTTAAATGCAGACAGGAATGAGTGATTACTACAATCAAGTATTTCCACATGTTCAGAATTTATTTACACCTTTTTAATACCTAATAACTACCTAAGAAGAATTCCTGACAATCCACCTAAATTCTCATGCCTTTAGAATACAATACTGGAGTTAAAAGTATTTTCTGTTCAGAAGATGCTAGTCTGTCATTTCCAACTCAAAATAAAAGTCTTCCCTGTGCTTTGACAGGTACAAAAGGCAAGGACGATTTCTTCTAAATATATTGAAATAGATGAGAAATTAAAATTGAGCTCTTAAGAACATTCAAATCTGTATCTGGTTCGTGTAACTTTTTAGACTCATCTCCACAGTGATGTCCCCAAATCAAACCAGTTAAGAATTGTGACTGCCTGAATAATTATACTTTATGCTTTACTTATAATTGCATGGATAATTGTATATCCATGCTGTGTAAGTGATACAAGTCATGTATTTTTATGATTCCTGGATTGTTTTCTATGAAAATTCAAGCGTAAGCCAAGTGACTATATTACTAAAACATTGCTATTAATTGGGTCATGCCTGTGCCAATTGCTGGTAGATTCCTGTAGAAGTTTTAATTTACAGCGGAAACATAGTTTGGAAGTGTACTGAATTACATACAGACACATATTATATTGTGAATTGCTATCTCACTTTCCTTCATGAAACCATAAAATAATTGCAGAAAAAATGTCAGTTAGAATCACTGATATTTCAGTACATATAATAAAAAAAATATATGCTAATCGGAAAATGACTGATTCTCCAGTTATTTAATTGACTTAAATTAATTATTTTATGGGCAGTCCCACAATTTTATTTTTAGTCACATATAACCAAGAAAATCTTAACAAAAATGTTTTTTTTTTTTTACTTTTTAATGCATTTTTGAATAAAATCATGTCACTTAAAAATCCTTTTTTTTATGTTTTTTTTCAAGTCAAAGTTATTTCTTCACAAACAATGTATATACGCATTTGTGCACTAAAGTTAAGTGATTTCTGTAAATTTAAAAAAATATCTTATAAATATGCTCTGGCACTTTATAATGGAAAGTATGGGGCATTGGGGAAATGCTTAAAAACTTACCAAATCCGTCAATTTTTTAAGCTGAGACAGCTGTCGAATACTGATCTGCACCTTCATGTTTCCAACACATTTGGAACAACAAAAGGAATCTGAAAATACTCATTTTATGTCGTATTCCTGGTGTTTTGTTTTTTTTTGCTTTTTGTAAGGCTACAGTTTCTATTCCTTTTATGCAGATTCATACATAAATAAGAAAATCGAAACAAAACCAACCACATGGCATAAACAGTTAAGTATAATTTGGCCTGCTGGGAAGAAACTGTGCACTTGGGGCCTGAGAGGTTGTTGCACTGGAAGACAAAGTGTTGAGCTATTGTACACAGATGTTCTTTTTTTAAAAAAAACGGAGTCTCATAATATTGGTGTTTTTTTTTTGTTTGAAAACGACAGGTATAAACAATTTTACAATATGTGTGTAATCATAGCCACAGGCCTACCCATCTGGTTCATCAAGGGTCATTCTCATTTCATCTGCCCATAAAACTTTTGAACAATCAGTCTTCAGATATTTCTTGTCCCAATCTTGATGTCTTAACTTGTAATTCTTATTCAGTGGTGGTCATGCACAGTATACATCTTCTTGCCGTAGTCGTGTCTCTGAGCACTTGACACCTTGTACTTCTAGATGCTCCAGATAGGTTGCAGTTTTTGAATATGGTGCACTGGGTTCCTTGTAGTTCATGTTTAATTCTTCTGAAGTATTTACAAGTTAATTTGCGTTTTTACTTCTCCATGCATTGTTTGTGACCCCGCTGGCTATTCACAACAAAAAAATTTGATTATCATGGTGTTAACACCTCAATAGTTTAACAATTTTCAGAGTGCTGCATCAGTCAGGAAGGCATTTTACAATTTTTCACTTTTCAGTGTCAGTTAAACCAAATTTTTTGGCCCATTTTACCTAAGGTAACGAAGCTGCCTAATAATTATGCACACCTTAATATAAGATGTTAAGCAGTTTAAGCCACACCCTTCCTCACTGAACAATTACATAAAACCTGAAAATGATTACAGTTAATAACATTAAGGTTTATATGGTTTAGAGTTTGAAAATGTACATAGAAATAATGGTAAGGACATAAAACTGACTTGCCTAATAATTGAGCATGTGGTGTGTATTTTTGTGTTTGCTTGTATGTGATCATTTCCTACTGTTAATAAAATACCTTCAAATGTTTTTTCTTACTTTTACCCTTACATGAATCCTTGTATTGTGTGAGAAGCGGCAGAGTTTTTTTGACACTGTGTATTGTTTGTGTGTATCTTTACTCACTTGTGATGAAAATAAATCTCATCTTGATAAGTCAAAGGGCACTTTCTAAATCTATCATATTTTGTAACGGCTTACAAAAATGTCTCTATTTTCACAATACTGTTAACAAATATAAAGCTAAAAACACATAGCTGTAGCTCCTTTGTTAAAAACACAGGTAAAAATGAGTACATTTTTGTTACTGTATGTGTGCTTATGGTACCAGAAATAAATTACGCATCAGTTAATCCTCTGTAGTGCAACATAGTAGTCTCTTATTTAATTAAAGAGCATTGTACAATTCAATGGGAAGCTAAACAGCTTCTTTCACATATAAGCTATAATTGAGGTAAGTGGCCTTTTCAGTGTGAGGACCACAGCCATAATACAAAACAGTTCATTCCATACTGAAAATGAGTGGCTTACTCAGGAGTCTCCCAAAGGAAATGTCTATTTGGTACTCAGCTTTTCAGACTTCTCAGAGCACACAGAGCTCTAACTGGCATATTTTAAAAATAACAGCATGTGGCTTGTTCTGCATTTAATAAAATAAAGAACAGACTCTGAGAATCACCTTAGGCAGTGTAATGTTATTTATTATACTGCGCGTCAGAGTGTCCTTCATGTAGTGTGGAGGTGCCTACCCGTACAGTCCAGGGGGGCAGTTTTGGAATCATATCTAATTAATTACTTTGAATGTGGTGAAAGAGAGGCAGCTGGAGGAAGATCATATATGCGTCAGGGAGGATTACATTCCTGGAAAACCTGTTATGGAGCACTCAGTGGAGAATAATCGAGTGTTGAGTGGTGAGCAATGTTTTTTTTTTTTTTTTTTTCCCCCAAATTATTTGAGAGTCGAGATAATAGAGAATAGCCTACAACCCACTGTTTGATCCAGGAAAAGCTAACGGGTGCAATCTGAGAAGAGGCAGCCAAGTCTAAATGCTGACATTATCTTTTACAAACTGGTAGGCAGAGTTTTGATAAAGTCAAAGATCCCAGTGAGACTCCCTGTTAAGCTGTAATTTCAATCTTCATTTTCACACATTTTCTTCATTTCCTTTATTGGCTCAGTTTTCATTTAATGGCTATGAACAACACAGAAACTAAAAGGAATTCAAGAGGGAAACCGTTAACTCTAGCCTATGCAGTAGCTGATACTGCTTTCTTATGGTTTCAAAGGAATACATGAAGTTAATAAAATGCATTTATAAACATATTGTGGTTTAGTTTGTTTGGTATATTTACAAACAAATTCAGCATATGCAAGTATTAAATTTGAAATAGTAGATCTTAAAGTTGTAAGGTAAAGAGTTACAACTTAGGAAAAAATGCAGTTTGGTGAAAACGCTTTTGTGGACAAATGGGAGAAACAAGACAACATGATGATGATGATGAGATCTACTTGAACCAAAGGGCAGTTGTCCAAAAGAGTGGTGCTGCCACACATATGGAGAAGAGGTGCTTCAAATGTACAAAAAACGGAAGTATTTGGGAGGTAATAATGTCTTTCTTTTAGTAGCAGAGCTTAATTGAACTCTGCTTGAAATAAAGTTGAATGAGTGAATGAGTAATTGACTTTTATCCATCCCCAAACACATTTAGTCCAGTCTGTGTTTGTGTGAGCCAGTGTTGATCCGCACAAGGTAGGAACCGACACTGGATGTTGTGCAGAGAATACACACTAGTATTCACTCATACTAGGACAAATGACAGTTCACAGCCAAACACGTATATAGTATGTTGAAAAAAAAGTTCACCTGGCCAGAGATGTACATGTTGAAGGAGGGCAGCTTTAATTAATCCAGTGAAGCTGCGTTTTGGTAGCACCAGTAAATTATAGAATTATGGCTGACCTTAAGTGTGTACGTTACTAAGCTGAAATAGCTAATAACATTTAAAGTTATTACAACCTATATGCACCACAGGCATGGAAAAATAGTTCATAAATGAAAAACTGACTATGTTTTGCAGCACTTTATCATATCTGCAGAGCACAGCAGGCATGCATTTTTTCCCAAAAGACTTGTGCCAATAGATGGAACAGATGTTTGTGCTTTTTATTCCCACTAGTTTAGTTTTAACAAAGGAATTAACTTTAAAGTGCACTACTTGATAATGAATATTCTCCTGCAGATACCTTTAGTGATATAGCTTTACCGCATAATCTGATTCCCAACAATTAAATGTGCAAAAACTTATCCTATGCAAATTATCTAAGTAAACGTAACTGGCAAGGAAACAACTTTTGTCAAGATTTCAGCTGAGATAATTGGCATTCAAGCATGTCCTTTAGTTGACCTCAACAGTAAACCGTTCCTTCTGTTTCTAACTTTCATCAAGATTTAAAAAAAATTGTTCAGTTTACTAATATCTTTTGTACAAAAGGAGCACTTCATGTTACTTGCATTTGTTTTTTTGTGTAGGAGTGCATTTGTGTAACTCATTGAAAGCCTTTGGAAATAATATGGTTTGCTTCAGATAAATAAGTTGGAAATATAAGTTGTCATTTGTCAAAGAGGACATATTAATGCATTGCTTTCCACTAAATCTTCACAGTTCAAGGGATGAGTGTTAAATTCCTGTATTGATCCTTTTGTCCCCCCCCCCCCCCCCAAGTGCTTCAAATGTTTACTATATGTACAATATAAGTTGTCATTTGAATTTCTAAAGCAAAATTTATGATTTGACTGTCTTTACATTGCTTGGATAATTTCAGTGACATGATTTTGAGAGCATTTACTGCGTCACCTGCAAAAGTTAAAACTTTTTGACAGCACGTTTGTTCATGAATGCCCTGTTCTTCATGCCAGCCTGATAGTAAAGATATTAATCACTTAAGGGTAGTGCTGGGCAGTATACCGGTTCATACCGAAAACCGTTTAAAATTTTTTTTATGATATGGATTTTTCTTATACCGCAACACCGGTTTAAATTGCCTAAATGACGTTCGGAACGTTGCGCAGCGGGAAACTGTTCAAGTGGGGACCTTTTTCACTGCTACACCGCTAAACACAGATTTGTTGCACTAGGGCTCTTTTTCACTGCTACACCACCAAATAGTGGGCGGTAGCATAGGTATGCCGCGCGGTGAAAATGGACAGAGAGCATTCCGAAACTGAACAAAAAGTAAAGTAGAACATGATGAACAGAAGAACTTTTGCTGAAAAAAAGGAGTAACGTCCATCGCCTGGAGATACTTTAGTTTTAAAAGGTCAGATGTGTAAATACTGTTTCTATACTACTGGATAATACTGCAAGCCAAGTAGTACTTGTTTTTGTACTTGCTAGTGTATGTTTTGCTTGTATTCATCCTGCGATGTATAACGAAGATATTTTTAAAGTTCTGAACACTCCGTCGGCTAAGTTAATAACTAGTTTTAATTTCACAAAGACGTTTATCGTGTGATGATTGGTAATGTGGAGAAAGAAAAAGGAAAGATAGGAACTGGGGTTTTGGTAGAGAGCAGGAATATCATGAAGTGAATGGATTCTGTGCGGTGATTGCTGCAGGCGCCTGCTCTTAGTGCGGAGGAAGTCAGTTTAAGAAGCGTAGTGATTAACGACTGGGTCGGGGAACACTTAACACAAAGTATTTGATGTGCTGCATTAACTTGTGACGGGGTTTGAGAAAATCTAGTAAATTAAACATTGATTTTAGGATGAAGTTTAATTTACAACATTCTACTTTAATTATAAAATAAACTATGAGAATAAAGTGGAAATGTCAACTTTAATCTTGACATAGTCAACATGTCGAATTTATTCTCGACATATAGTTAGTTTTTTTCTTCCGTGTCCATATTTTTTTTTCTTCACAGTGGCCCTAATGCGCTTCCATAGGGCTATACCACAAACAGCATTATAAATGCAAGTTGCAGTTTTTATTATTTATGTATATAGCTTAGCTTGAAGCAAGGTCCATATTAATGCAGTTTGCCTAAATGATGGTACAGTTGGTAAGATGTCATCACCAAGTTGCACTTGTTTTATTTTATTTTAATTTGGTGAATACTGTGTAATGCACCTGGGCTTGAAGCCTTGAAGTAATGGTGCAACTATCAGTAATACTATTATGTATTTTATTGTTATTATTTATTAGTTTAAATATTATGCAGTTTAATGATGGTAAAATTGTTTAAAAAGTCACTTTAATGTGTCAGTGGACAGAGATTGTTAACATTAACAGAAAGTGTAGTTGGTTTACAAAAAATATTTACTATTTATTCCTTTTCTAAGACGTGTTCAGTGCAATCCAACTTTTGACAAACACCTCTGGATATTTTACTAAGTCTAAATGCCTCTTTGGATGGTTGAAAATATGTTGTCAAAATCATAGTTTAAGCTTTTGCAAAATTTGTACAATTAAAGGTTTTATATTTTGACTGCATCTGTCATGCAATGTGATTCCTTCTGTTTAGTGCCACCCCCTTGAAAACTATCACTTTATGGGGCCATGCAAACCTGGATTAATACTTGTGTACACATTAAAATGTCTTTTTGTACGATGTACAATTCTCATAACAGTCTAATAGGTTATTCTTAGCCAGTCTACTGCAGTAACTGCAGTGGAAAATGTGGTTAACATCCACTCATGCATGGGGAAAAAAATACCGTCTAATACCGTGAAACCGGCAGAATTTAGAAAAATACCGTGATATAGAATTTTGGTCATACCGCCCACCTCTACTTAAGGGTCTCCAGCATGTCATGATATTTCCAGACAAAAGTAGAATTTTCTTTGAAGACAGTCTCATTAGGCATCTCCCTTCATTACTTTAGTTGTTACTAATTGCTAAAGGTGTTATGACAAATTTGAATATGCTTTGGTCAGTTTTTGGGGAGATATACTGCATCTTAAAGCATTTGAAAATATACAAACTGTGAATGGGATGTTTCTAGCTAAATTAATGCAGCTTTCACAAAGCTGATATGGACTTCTTTTAAAATCTCAGCTTGAAATTCTTCCTAGATTTCTTTTGTAGGGATTTTACATTTTTAGAGTCATTGAGAGCTTTTTTAAGGCATGAAGCAAGGCTCAGTGAGGGGAATAATCCTACAGCAAGACCCAGACACTCATATTTACTTACACAGAGCCAATTTATAGTCGCATTTTAACCTGAAATAGTGCACATATTTGGGGTTTCAATGCACCAAGAAGTAAAACCTATATAAACAAGAGTAGAACAAGCTAATTCTACATACATCATCTTCTGGTGCTTTGAAACAGAAGTGTGGTTCCTGTTGCTTTCTATTAATACATAGAAACAACATCACATTACATGCATAGATTCTATCAATACACTTTTCTGCCAATATTTATTTGAAAATGCTGATAGTTGGAAACAAAGTGATGGCACATCGTTTTTATAACAATGACCATCCCTTTTATATTAGCTACTTATTAAAGCTTCCCTTGAATCCCTCCCACAAAGTGCAGGGAGTGCAGTTCTCTTGGGGTAGGACAGGGACCTTGTGGGGTTCTTGTGGTTTAACTCGTATTTTGTCTTTTGTTGTATGCTTCTCCACATGAATAAGCTACAAATGAGGGGGTTAACTATAGTTCTGATCATTGCATTTGCAGTAGTTGGTAAAAGTAAATGTTCATAGCAAAAGTGTTGGTTAAGAGCTATTGATTATGGTTGAACTTTCTTGTCCAATTTTATTGCTTCAATTTTCAAAAGACCGATTTTCAGATTTCTGGGTTCCATCCATCTATCTCTTTTCAAATCTGCTAAGTTTATTTTGGGAATTTGAAAACCTTTACTTGGTTATATAAGCAAAATTGAAATTGTTTTTTAGTTGCTGTGTTGAGCATTTTACCATGCAGATATTGATTGGTGTGCTGTCTTAGTGAAATTTTAACTACTATGATATGAAATGCTTCAAGGTTTTACATAATAAAAATTATCGAGGAATGGAGGATTGTTTTTAAGCCTAAAGACATTTTTAAATAATGGAGTTAACTACACTTCTGATTGTTGCCTTTGCAGTAGTTGCAAACGTAAATGTTAAGAACTGCTGAGGAACCCATCCGATCAAGACTGTTAGAGAGAAGCTGGGAACCTGGAAGAATTCTGGTATTTGTGCACAAGCATTTATTAAGGGTTTTGTTTAAAATGTTAAAAGTTTTATTGTTCTTAAACTAAGGCTTTCTTCAGTTTCTTAAATGCCTTATGTAAAAGCTGTTTAATCAATCCATCCATCCATTATCCAACCCGCTATATCCTAACAGGGTCACGGGGGTCTGCTGGAGCCAATCCCAGCCAACACAGGGCGCACCGCAGTGCGCGCACACACACACACACACACACACACACACACACACTAGGGACAATTTAGGATCGCCAATGCACCTAACCTGCATGTCTTGGGACTGTGGTATGAAACTGGAGCACCCGGAGGAAACCCACGCAGACATTGGGAGAACATGCAAACTCCACACAGGGAGGACCCAGGAAGCGAACCCAGGTCTCCTTACTGCGAGGCAGCAGCGCTACCACTGCGCCACCATGCCGCCCAAGCTGTTTAATAACAATACATATTATGCTCTGTAGTATGCTGAAGCACTTGCCATAAAAATTTGGTCTTGCAGTTGGGGTGATACGGCTAGGTAGATGGCCATGTCTGTAGCTGCTGTCCCAATTCATAAGGCTATTAGTGAGCATAGCAGGTGCAAGTCAGCACTGCTGAACAAACATTTTAGGAATACACTGTCTGAAAAATTAATATTAAACCACTTTTTAGTTTTCAAAAACAGTCAATATTATAACATTGATGATTTGGTTTCTAGACTTTGTTGCTGAGTTAAATTCATATAAATAGCCACCCTGTGTACCAAGTGGAAATCCTGTAGAGGAACACTTACTCCACCTGTCCATCCATTTTCTTAAATGGCCTTTTACATTATTGGAATGTGAATTATTACAGCCTGTTCTTGTAGAACTGGGTACAAGATATCCCATTTTGGACACCAGTCCACTGTTTCATTTTGCGTCAGTCTGGAAGCACCAGTTAACTGAAATCATGTATGAGATGTGTAATGAAACCAGGGCACCTTTTAAACTCCCGAACTGAAACAGTGAATACAGGCTCCATTTAGACAGTAAGCACAGTCCTACTGAGTCACCCTAAGGAATCATCTAAGTAAAAACACTGCTCCATTGGAATCATTATTGGACAATTTATTATTTTTGTGTTTTGCATATATTTTTGTTACAGCTGGAGAGGGTTCCCTCGAAACACAAGGATAAACACAGTGATAACCTATATGAAAAATTAAACAAAAACAAGGCAAATTGTTGCTGTTATCTCTTTGAACCCATGTCTGTCAGGTGAAGAGGCAAATATACGTGCCCACCTTCTAAACACCACCAATCATACCGCTTCTCACTTTCTATCTTTATCTCTCTTTCTCTCCCATTCTCCTTCCACTGAGCCTTCTTTCCAGCACTCATTCTGTGTGTGGTATAAGCTGGTATTATACCACCTCTCTGGTATCATTTTTGACCATGCCTTGGCAATTGCATCAGCGGTAGGTATACAGTATTTTGACTTCATGGACTGTTAGTCTAGACGTCCTTCTGTTAGCTCCAGTGTTGCTCTCCTTTTTCCAGTCTGATAATTTCTCACTATCTCTTTTCAGGAAGCCTGTCATAGGATTTTCTTCTGTAGTATGTCATCAATTGGGTATCTTCCTTGCCCTTGGCAACTTCTGGTCAGCAGGGTGCCCCTTCTCACTGAAAAAATTACATTTATATACAAACATACAGTAAGGGCAAGGTCTTCTTCAGTAGTGTTTATATATTGCCTGTTTGTGCTAAAAATGTAACCGCAGTCAGTGGTTCACTGTTTATAGTGAAAGCTACAATGCTACAGCTTTAATATTTGCAGCCTTGAATCCTTATGTGCAATATAGATGAACACACTCATTTCAAAAGTGCTGTGTAAGTAGATTCTCACATTAAAAGATCTGAACATATTAGAAGATTAAAGATAGCTGAACTGTAGCATTTTAGGTATTATATTATTCAGATTCCCTTTCCTTGAAGTACTTAAATTGTTGCTTCATTTTGAAATGGCAGTCAGCCAAGCCAATAAAGAAACTGTGGTATGAAATGTGAGGTACCAGAAGGGTCTAAGAAATGTACATCCAGACAACAGCATATGTCAGAATGAAGTAAAGGACAAAGCTTGTTCGCTAGCATAAAAAAATTAAATAATACTGTGACTATTCGTCAGAAAAACTGTTTTAGCTTTGCTTTAGATAATCAATGTTTTCTTTTTGCCAAATGTCATATTCACAGTTAATAGTGCTTAAAAAATATACACAGTCATCTTCTTGGAAAAATCGTCATACCTTAGCCTTTTGTAAGTCATGTAATATAGTTTGTTCAACCTAACAGTCTTCTTTGAGGCTATTAAATGTGGGCTAATGGTTGAGTGATTGGACTGCAAACCAGAAATCAGCTGATCTAGTTGCCACTTCTCACTTATGGCATGACCCTGACCGAGATACTTAACCTGCTTAATGTTTTTATTGGGCAGGAGGTTGTCTGTTTGTTTGACAAGAATAAAAGATTTGAATACCTTGTTTCCTGAAAGTGATACGGGAAGGTAAGGTCAAACTGAATGTGATGCAATGTAATCTGTGGGGCGTAAAAAGATGTTAACTGGAGACAAAATATTTTATTGAATTTTAAATATTCAAAATTGAATGTGCATTTAAATATGCACAAATAAATGTGATAGCCTTACTTTGTAGTTAGCTGGGGAACATGATTTTTTTTTATAAAAGTGCTTGGAAAACTATAACTGTTTATTGACTTTCGCCATATCTAAGAGACACTATGTCCAGTCAGTATTCAAGGAGTGGACCAAGTATTTGAGGGTCCACATTAATGACCTTTTACAATAGGAAGGTTGGAAAAAAAATTCAAAAACTAAACCAGATATGTTCAGTGCAGCTCCTGGATGGCTGTAGTGGCTGCATGTTTTCATTTGAACCACTGTAATTACTAGCCAGATACTGCTGCTAATGGAATAGATGTCTTTTATCATAACTTTAATTGACTTGCTTATTAAGAAAGACTCAGACTCCCAATTGTTTCTTCTTTCCTTAAGATTGTAATATCAGAAGCCGTTGTCTACTGTGACGTACCCAACAACTGAGACCAACTAGTTTTCATCTGGCTAGGATAAAATTAAATAGGTTTGATTTTTCTCTTTGGTTAAATGGGTGGGCTCTTTGCGTTCATGAGTTCAGAATCAATGCCAGAAGTACAATGCATAGAGAGTTTAGAACCTCAAAAATAGTAGAGAAGCTTGTCTGTCTGATGTCTTATGTTTTATGTACTTAAACAGAATGGCAAAAAGGGCAGAAATTGAGGCTGAATGAACCACAGCTATTAACCATTTGTACAGCGCGGGTACAGTACCAGCTCTTTCAGACACAACACTATTTGTCTGTCAGAAAAAGGGATGAGTTTGACTGTGCTGGAAGTTCAGTTTTTGGTTGGTAAATGTGACATGGGCTTCGTTTTCCAGTCATGTCATTTGCTGTGGTGTAGTTACAAGATCAGTGACTGTGATCTGCAATTCTGACATGACCCACGACTAAAAGTTGCATAATATGACACTGGCTTTATCCATCCACCAAACAACAATGAATTTCAAAGTGAACCAACAGATAATTTGCTTAATCAGATGTCTTAAATTGGCTTCCTGAAGTGCCACTATTTCACTCTAATTTCTTAATTACATGCATCTTAGTGGTCTTGTTACATCATACCAAGACATTGCTGAAACTACCGATTTTTTTTTTCTTTTTCCCCTGAGAATGCTATCAAAATGTTTTGGGCAGGAGAAGATCAATATTCCTTAGACATTCAATTTTTCTTTCAAAAAAAGAAACAATGTTTCAGAATCTTAACAAACAAATATATTACAATTAAGGCAAAATTAGCAAATTCCATTGGCAGAAGTAATGGTTACTAATTAGGAAAATGGCTTGATTGAAAATGTGCAACCACTGCAGCTCTCTAGGATCTGTAGTTGATGATTCTGACTTACCTGTTAATTCTAGTGTATAGGTACTGAAAGTTATTGGTTCTTTGTAACATTCTACAACTTGATTTTTACAATATGCTACTGCCTAGGATAGCCTAGAAATGTATTGACTAAAATATATAAGAGTAGAAAAGTGTTCACCAGGGATCCATTAGATGTTAAGGAAAAGGAAAAAAGTAATTATTTAGTCTGGAACACTTTTAGGAAACACACCACCCAATCTCAGAGAATTAAGTTAGTCTTTTAACCTTTTTTGTATTTTTGACTATATGTCAGGCTAGTAATGATCTCTTGCTACTGTCTTAACTTTATCCTTTTCAGAATGGAAAATTTTTGATTAAAATGTAAAATTTTCTTTAGCTAGTACTCTTACTTACAATCTTGTACAGTTCACTTTTCATGTCTATCTCAATTGTAAACCTATAATTTGATCTGATAACCCTCCTATTTAAAGTTTCCATTGCAAAAGCAGTTTTAACTGTACAAATGCCAGGATTGGACATTTTCCATTTAATTTAGTTTTTAACTGTTCAGTTTAATATTCTTTAATTTTAATATTTTGACCTATATTAAAGAGTTTTCCATCATATGAAGTTTTCTTTTTTCTTGCTTGTGTGTGTTTTTGCTTATGTGTATATCCTGAGATGTACTGGTGAGATTGAGATGAAAGCCTAATTGCTATACAGCATTAATTTTCCATCTCATTTCCAGAGATTTAAAGAAACAGAATGTGATGAATGGAATAAATACTAAAATAAAATTTGTGTAATTTTTAGCAATTTTAAAAATTAGTGTTACTGTACAATAGTGTATTTATATCCTTTCAATGATGCATCATTTCACATGAATCTGGAATATGAAAGTAGTGTTCAGAGTTAAAAGTCATAGAATGATTTCAATGATTGTGTTCTTTTTGCAATGCCCAGGATTCCCTTCTTTTCTTACAAAGTATATAATAATGTAGTTTAACAGTACAACCACCAGGTTTGCTGCCCTAATATAACTTTGATAAGGCATACGGTAAATTTCAATTAGCACATAGTACCAATTGCACAAATCAATGCAACAAAACAGATATGTTTAAAATGATACTATTTAAGCTTACTTTGTATATTAACTATATACAATTCTGAAAGTGGTTATTTTGTTTTGATTGTACTGTGTTAGAACTCCTCTGTAAACATATAATCTGCCCTGCTGCAAGGGTATGGGTAATCACATAATGAAGGTAGTGCTCAGATTAAACCATGTATTATGTACAGCTGTGTAGTGGGCTTTTGGTGGTTGCTGGTTACAGGGAGACACACCCTGTATGGAGCCTAGACAGGAATTTCAGAGAGGCGAAAGCTCTATAGATGGCATAAAAAGAAGCGCCTCGGGTTGTGGAAAATAGATTTCCAATATCATTTTTGGAACTGAAGAACTGCCATAGAGGTTCAGTTCTTGACTGTTGTGATGTGTGTCAGACTGTAAAAAAGAAATCCCTAATGGCTTATCAGCTCCATTAGATTCAGCAGGGCAATTGCTGAATTAACCACAGGCTTGATCTTATTCCCTAGATAGATTCATCAATTGACTGAAGATGAGACTGACCTTTTCTCCAGTTATGAGAAGAAAAGAATTGTGCTGTTTATTTTTTCAATTAACTAAAATAGATTTCCAAAAAGAGACAGTATTATGAACTCCAAGACTTCATGCTTTGGACATCAGAGAACACTTTTTTATAATAATTGTGTTGTGAATGTAATTTATCATTTTGTATATTACAATCCTATTCTGATTTTTGATTTAAGTAGTATCATTTGTTGTTTTCATGGATTAGCTACTTGCAACAAGAATTATGTTATCTTGTGAATATTCAAGGGCATAGTGGCAATTTTTTTTCGGTCAGGTTTCTCGATTCTTTCTATAATACAAGTGGGTTAATGGTGCGAAAGGGAAAAGCATTTTACATAGTCAGGACTTTTGCTGTGTTTAACTGGTTTATGGGTTACTTTCTTTGAATACTGGGCTTCATCATGCTTCTGTCACACTGGACTATTTATTCTCTCAAACCCTCTGTATATTTTCCATTTTCTGGTCTTTGAACTTAAGAACATAAGAAATTTGACAAACGAGAGGAGACCATTCAGTTCATCAAGCCCGCATGTTTAGTTAATAGCTAGGCTCTCCCAATATGTCATCCAGATTCTTCTTAAAGGTTGTCAAGGTTTCTTCTTCAATTACATGTCTTGGTAGTTTGTCCCAGTGTCCCACAACTTTTTCCATAAGGTGCTTCCAGGCTTCAGTTTTAAATGCTCTTCCCCTTATTTTTCACTGATGTGTTTGAGTATGTGGTTCACCCTTAAGCTGAAAAAAAAAACATGAGGGAGTCCTTGTTCAAACTGCCCTGGTACTGAACAGAGTTGCTGGAGCTATCCAGGACATGAATCATGGGCTCCTTAATGCAAGGAAGCAGTGCTAACACAGCTGTTTGCTCTTTATCCATGAATTTTATTCATAACAGTATATAGGGTGAAGTGAATGTCCAGAATATTCCCAGTAGTTTGGCTCTTTGACTTCAGAAGACACTGGCAATTATTGCTTACATATAGAACTCAATTACATTTATAACTAACAATTAATTTCAAAAGAGATCAAAGGAGGATGTTTAAATAGCAGAATTGTCTCAGATACTAACGATTGTAGTCAATTACAGAAAGTTTTATAGCTCCTTGGCAGCAAAATTATTTGTTGTAAATTAAATAAGCTGTAGAGTGAGCCTCTGGGTAACACAAGAAGAACACTTGAAGTGTCAGTCTTAAATTAATTTTTGGAGTTTTTTTAGTATGAATTTTGTTTTCTGCTTTATTGGTGGGGAAAAAACACATGAAAACTAGACCGTTTCACCATAGTTGTACACCGTATGCAAAACAGTAGAAGAAAGAAGGAATTTAAAATAATCAGGTTATTCTTTGCCACTTTAGACTATATGAACCTAAGGAAGTAATTTTACCTACCCGTGTCCCAGCTTTAAATGATAAGAATAACACATTGCACTTTAGCTACATTATATACTTGAATTAAGGTTTTGTATGGTTTTTCACTATAGAAAGGCACTATATTAAAAATAGGACTGTCATGCACCCTCTGATGTTTTTCTATTTATATACACAATGTATTTCTGATGGAAACAGAAAGAATTGCATCTTTTAATGTACTTTTTTGTTGTAAAAATATTTCTGTCACTAAGGAATATAGATGGTGTTATTAGTGATGAATGACAAAAAATTTCATGAAACTAAATTTAAGGCAAAATCTAGTTTTGTTGTGCTAAATTGGAAAACAAGGCGTGAAATTCATGCAGGAAGCACATATACTGTATTTTCATTTTATCTACAACTTTTTTGTCCATGTCTAAAAATATTGCAAAATTTATTCAAGTGCAGAGTGCGGAAAGGTGGGACCATCAAGAAGGAGAGTAATTACCTGCAAGGATTTATCTGCTGTTAAAATCCACTGGTTTGGATATGTGGCCACTGGCAGGCTCCAAGAAAGATCCTGTCTTTGATCAGCATAAGGAAAATGTGTGTATTTGGTGTTACCACAGAGTCTAAATGACTGGCCTGAGGCAGAGTCAGGCAAGGTGTGAATGTGAAGGCAGGAAGTTCATGAGGTAGAAGAGAGTATGAACTACCGCATGGAAGGAGACATTAAATATCAGAGCAACATTTAACACTAGAATTACCAGAGTCTACGAAAAAACTCGTAGATCGGGCCCACCTTAAAACCGTTCTCACCTCTCCGCTAGCGTCTTTTGTCTTCTAAATGTGCTGATTAAGACGAGCAGCAAGCAGCCGGCTATTCCATCCCCCACCGCCGCAGAACGTTCACTAAGTTTTCCCAGCTCATGCCTTGTTTGATTATCTGGGAGTGACTGAAGTGCTGGAGTTTTAGAGTGGAAATAATAGATCTGTATTTGGAACACACGCATTTCATGTGTGTTCCGTTTCTACAGTAATCTGTGTAAACACATTTTTAAAACAGAAACGTTTCTCAAATTTTAGTAGTAAATGACAAAATGTAGGCATAAACTATATAATGTATGAAGCCTGAAGTCCAAAGATCAAATAAACACTTTCACAAAAGGTTCAAGGAAGAGACAACAGCTTCAGTGGCATAGTGGTAAAATTTGCTGACTTGTAATCTAGAGTCCACGGTTCGATCCCCACTCACTCCTATATTTGCCGTTTTCAGTAGTGAGCAGCTCTTTTTGTTAATATTATACAGTACACACATACATTTGGTTTGCGTCTGTAACACACGGTGTGCATTTATAGGACTTGTAAAAGTTAACATTTTTTTAACTTTTATTCTCTCTAAATCACGATCACGATACATACTACCGCTGCCCCACCCAGGGATCTGACGCTGTTATTTTTCATTTGAAACGGAATAACTGGAGATGTGAGTGGTGTTTTGTGAGAATGGAACTGGACATTCTCTCATCTGGAGGGATTAAAGCTAACACACAAACGCTGGCGAATCTTGATTTTTTTTTTTTCAGTTTTATTGAATGTTCCTGCTCATGCTGAATTAGTGTACTCATTATGGTCTATGATGTCAAAAAAAACAAAAAAAAAAAACAGACGTAGGTATATATGATATTTGGAATTATTCGTTTTATGACCTGTATAGTACATTTCGGAAAACTTTGTGGCACGGATGCAACATTATTCATATTATTCATATTCATTCGCATAACATCTTGCGGTTTGTAATCAGTGACTGCGTCTTTTTTTTCCCCGATCTTGCCAGTCCCCACATGTTGCTGTAGATTTCTATTACACACCTGAAAAAAAGAGACAATATATGTGAAAACATCATCGCTCTAATGCAATATTATTTGAAAATGAACAGCGTCAGATCGGGCGTGGATTTACAGTACTGTGAAAAAATGCTGTAAACAAAGAATGCTTTCAGAAATATAAATAATGATTGTTTGTTGTTATCAATTTACAAAATGCAAAGTCAGCGAACAAAAGAAAAATCTAAATCAAATCAATATTTGGTGTTACTACCTTTTCCCTTCAAACCAGCATCAATTCTTATAGGTACACTTGCACAAAGTCAGGGATTTTGTAGGATTATAGTCAGGTGTATGATCAACCAATTACAGTAATCCCTCACCTATCGCGGGGGTTACGTTCCAGAGCCCCCCGCGATAGGTGAAAATCCGCGAAGTAGCAACCTATATTTATTTTATTGTTTATACATATTTTAAGGCTTTATAAACCCTTCCCACACTCTTATAAACCTTTCTCACTCTCTTGTTAACCTTTCCCACACTCTTATAAACACTTCCTATGCTCTTAAACACTTTCTACATTCTTAAACACCGCAGACCAACACTGCACGCAGCGATCAGACGTCAATGTGTCTGCACTCGCTTTGTGAAGGGGGGCAGCTGAACTCATGCTGAGCAGAAATGGACTTTGTGCTGCTTCTGCCAAAATGCCTGCTTGTCGCTCTGCGCGTTCAGAAGAAGAAGGAGGAGTGTGTGTGTGCGTGTGTGAGGGCTGAACGCACGTTCGCTCAAACCCCCCTCCCCAGAGGCGCAGTTCGCATTGTCAAGGGGGTGGGGAGCTGAATGAACGCTAAGGAGAAGTGGACTTTGTGCTGGCTTTGTGCTGCTTGTCGCTCTGCCTGTCAATAATTTAAAAGCCTGTACATCACCAATTTTCCTGTCTCACTGTCTTGTCTTGCGTGAAGTTAAAATGTTTTATAATAGTGAGATGTTACTCATATCCTTAGCCCGACATCCACATATCATATGTGTTAACAAAGTGTGTTTTATAAGTTTTACATGTGTTTAAAGCATGTGGGATGGGTATTTTAAGGCTTAAAC
Organism: Erpetoichthys calabaricus; assembly: GCF_900747795.2. NCBI lineage: Eukaryota > Metazoa > Chordata > Cladistia > Polypteriformes > Polypteridae > Erpetoichthys > Erpetoichthys calabaricus. The sequence continues at coordinate 106,493,931 of NC_041394.2, read as the reverse complement.
TATAAAAATGTTTATTTATATGGTCTTTCTATATCGCGGATTTTCTCCTGTTGCTGATGGGTCTGGAACATAACTTCCGCGATAGGCGGGCAATCACTTGTATTTAAAAACCCGCGAAGTCGTGAATCCGCAAAAAGTGAACCGCGAAGTAGCGAGGGATTACTGTATACCAAACAGGTGCTAATGATCATCAATGTCACACGTAGGTTGAAACACAGTCATTTACTGAAACAGAAACAGCTGTGTAGGAGGCTTAAAACTGGGTGAGGAACAGCCAAACTCTGCTACCAAGGTGAGGTTGTGGAAGACAGTTTCATGTCATGGCAAGACTGAGCACAGCAACAAGACACAAGGTAGTTATACTGCATCAGCAAGGTCTCTCCCAGACAAAGATTTCAAAGCAGACTGGGGTTTCAAGATGTTCTGTTCAAGCTCTTTTGAAGAAGCACAAAGAAACGGGCAATGCTGAGGATCGTAGACGCAGTGGTCGGCCAAGGAAACTTAGTGCAGCAGATGAAAGACACATCAAGCTTATTACCCTTCGAAATTGGAAGATGTCCAGCAGTGCCATCAGAAACAGTGGGACCCAGGTACACCCATCTACTGTCCGGAGAAGTCTGGCCAGAAGTGGTCTTCATGGAAGAGTCCTAGCCAAAAAGCCTTACCTCTGACGTGGAAACAAGGCCAAGCGACTCAAGTATGCATGAACACATAGGAACTGGAGTGCAGAAAAATGGCAGCAGGTGCTCTGGACTGATGAGTCAAAATTTGAAATATCTGTCTGTAGCAGAAGGCAGTTTGTTCGTCGAAGGGCTGGAGAGCGGTACAATAATGAGTGTCTGCAGGCAACAGTGAAGCATTGTGGAGGTACCTTGAATGTGTGGGCCTGCATTTCTGCAAATGGAGTTGGAGATTTGGTCAGGATTAATGGTGTTGTCATTGCTGAGAAATATAGTCAGATAGTTATCCATCATGAAATACCATCAGGGAGGTGTATGATTGGCCCCAAATTTATTCTGCAGCAGGACAATGACCCCAAACATACAGCCAAAGTCATTAAGAACTGTCTTCAGCGTAAAGAAGAACAAGAAGTCCTGGAAGTGATGGTATGGCCCCCACAGAGCCCTGATCTCAACATAATCGAGTGTGTCTGGGATTACATGAAGAGACAGAAGGATATGAGGAAGCCTACATCCACAGAAGATCTCTGGTTAGTTCTCCAAGCTGTTTGGAACAACCTACCAGCTGAGTTCCTTCAAAAACTGTATGCAAGTGTACCTAGAAGAATTGATGCTGTTTTGAAGGCAAAGGGTGGTCACACCAAATATTGATTTGATGTAGATTTCTCTTTTGTTCATTCACTGCATTTTGTTGATTGATGAAAATAAATGATTAACACTTCCATTTTTGAAAGCATTCTTTGTTTACAGCATTTTTTCACACCTGCCTAAAACTTTTGCACAGTACTGTATTCTGGAGCTATTACTGAAAGATCAAAAAAGATCAACATGTGCGTTGATCCTGCAGCACTGAATAAGCTCATGCGCTCTAACATCCCCCCCTAAACCCACACGTCCAGCCCCTAAATCAATCTGACTCTAATTAACAGCGCACGTACAGATGCAAACCAAATGTGATCAAGAGTCTCCAGTTCGATCCCCACTCACTCCTATATTTGATGTTTTCAGTAATAAGCTGCTCTTTTTGTTAATATTATACAGTACACACATACACTTGGTTTGCGTCTGTACTTGCGCTGTTACTTAGAGTCAGATGGGGCGGGGGGGGGGGGGAATGTAATATTAGAGCGCGTGAGCTTATTCAGTGCAGCAGGATCAACTCACATATTGATCTTTTTTTTCTTTCAGTACATGTGCCTTCTCTGTTTATTTATATATCTAGTGACTTTTCTGCCTCTCTCTCTGTTACACAGTGCTCTGTCTGTCTGTGTGCTATGGATCTTAAAAATAACAGCTATAAGGACACTTGTTCATGTTAATTGCAGTCTCAATTGTTTTAAAATATTTTAAAAGGAGCATCCCACATGAAAATATTACGATCTCATTAACTGACAGTGCATACCAATTTATAAATTTCATGTCCGTTTGAGGTTAAAAAGAAAGGAAAAAAAAAAACCACTTTCTCCTCAACAGGGAATCGAACTCGGGTCTCTGAGGGACAGAAAGCATGCTGCACTCTGAGACAGCAAATCTTAACCGCTATGCCACGGAAGCTGTTGTGTTGTTCTTGAACCTTTTGTGAAAGTGTTTATTTGATGTTTGGACTTCATGCTTCACACATTCTATAGTTTATGCCTACATTTTGTAACATTTATTACCAAAATATGAGAAAGTTTGTTTTAAAAATGTGTTTACACAGATTACTGTAGAAACGGAACACACATGAAATGCGTGTGTTCCAAATAACGATCTATTATTTCCACTTTAAAGCTCCACTTCACTCCCAGATAATCAATCAAGGCAGGAGCTGGGAGATGCTCGTGCACGTTCTAAGTCGGTGGGGGGATGAAATAGCCGGCTGCTTGCAGCTTGTTTTTATCAGCACATTTAGAGGACAAAGGACACTGGCGGAGAGGTGCGAATGGTTTTAAGGTGGGCCGGATCTAAGAGTTTTTTCGTAGACTCTGGTAATTCTAGTGTTAAAGTGGTCAGAGAAGGAGACCGTGGCTTTGACTACAGAATATCCCTTAGGGAGAAATATTCCTTACTTTCCATCAGAGAAAACTTAGAAAAATCCCAGAACCCTATTTTAGTAAGTTTCTTGTTTTAGAATTGCAAGTTGCATGCAAACTAATTTTATCAGAAATTTTGTGAAACTATGTAAAATGAAACTGCACAGTTTTGCTGATCACTTCTAAAAAATATACTGTATAAGCAAAGACATTAATGGGCAATCACATAGGTCTCACATGTTGTTGTTGTTGTTGTACAAATAAAATTTGTTTTATTTTTACTTTGTGTACTTTCATGTTCAAAGCCAGAGTGCTGTACATATTTAAAAATGATGACTCTTCTAACAGTAAAATTGTAATTTCTAAGTTTAATTAATGCGTGTACCTTATGTTAGGGATGAGGTCTTACAGCCAGCATAAATTATTCCCTTAAGTTTAACACCAGCTCAAATAAAGTATTGAGGGTGATAATATGTTGTGGCATCTGGCTGGGGTTTGTGCCTCCTCCAGAACACGAGGGGGCGACCGCCCTGGTTGCTTTGGTGGCCACGGGTACAGAGCATGGAAGCTCTACCCTGTAGGGGCCCGTGGCCACCACCAGGGGGCGCCCCAATGCCTTGGGAGCCCTGGACCTCAGCACTTCCGCCACACCCGGAGGTGCTGGGGGGAAGAGGAGCAGGGACACCCGGAGTCCTTCCGGTTACACAGCCGGCACTTCCGCCACACAGGGGAGTGTCGGCGGAAGAGTGTCGGGAAGAACCTGGAGCCCATCTGGGGTGTATAAAAGGGGCCGTCTCCCTCCAGTCAAGGGCAAGAGTCGGGTGGAAGTATGACGAAGCTCAGAGGAGAGGAGTGGAGGCGGACCAGAGACTGAAGGCATTGTGTTGTGTGACCAAGGACTTAAGGGGTGATTGGTGCTGCGGCACTGGGTATTGTGCACTTGAACCTTGTACATAATGTATAATAAATTTGTGTGTGGTGAAACCATCTTGTTTACCTGTCTGTGTCCGGGCTGTTCCCCACAATGGCATCCCAGATGGGACTCTCTGCCTGCTACAAGGCAGGGACCCCAAAAAATAATTTTGTGGGCAGTCCAGAGCAGCAGGTTAGCCCACACACGCGCCGCTGGTGCGGCGCTGGCACAACCCCGCGTGAGCGAATCACCTCATGGACCGCCACCGGTCCACCAAACGGCCATATTCCCCTGGTGCGGGGAGACAATCAAGGACGTTGCCGGAGTGCAGCGGGCTCCAGCAGGTGCACTGTCGCTGAGGACACCCGGAATGGACGGCGCCCTGGAGAGATGAGACCCAGGAGGTAAGTGCCCTGCCCAACGGCGATCGGCCCTGCAGGGGCAAACTTATCTTCTGTGTTGCAGGCAGGGACTGCCTGGGTCTGTGTCAGTGGCAAAGGCAGGCCGATCCTCAGGCTGTCGTCAGGGCAGAGGTGGCAGCACGCGATGCTAAGAGGAAGGAGACGCTGCAGCTCGACGGGCCGCAGCAGCTGCTCGGCGCCTTGGAGGCACGTCGCCGCACCAGGAGAAAAACAAACAGAGCCAAAATGGCCGCGGACCGGAAGTCCCTCCCCGGGACAGGCTCGGGATTGGGCGGTGTGTCTTGCGTGTCCGCTGATGATTGGATGGAGGCGGGCCAAAAGAATGTTCATCCCTGGGCCGAGGAAGGACCCGACGGGGCCTGTGGGAAGGCCCCTCAGAGAGCAGCCGGCGGATATGCCTGACAAAAAGGTAAGGCAACTGCCGACTGACGATCTGTGCTTGCTAGCGGTTCTGCGTAAGTTGGAGGAGTGCCTCCAGCCCGCTGAGTCGCTATTCCAGGTGGTACGCGTCCTCCGTAGAGGATTAAAGGAGCTGGAGGTGAAGGCGACCGCGTCCGTGATGACGCTGCGACAGTGGGCGCATCGGTGCGGTGCTGGAGTCTTTAGCTGGAGGGACGCGGTAGCGAAGGTAAGTGAGACCGTCCCCGTAAAGGAAAAGGGAGATCCCACCGCAAGGGCCCCGTGACATTCGTGATCGGAACCATGTCGGTGGGTCTCCAACAGCGGACACGGCGGTGCAGGCTGTTCACGAGGTGAGGGGAGCAACAGCAAGAGGGCAGACAGGACAGGGGTTGACGAGTGCCCTGAGTCCTAGAGCCCGAAGCCCCGGTCTTGGTGGACACAGACATGAACGGGTCTGTGTGTTTGTCATGTGCAGACTCAAACCGCTGTGGCGTCCAAGAGTGATAGGAGGAATTGAGGGGTGAATGCCGGTTCCTCCGATAGGAAGGGGCGTGCAGCTGGGTGCGCACGTCCCTTCCTATCGGGGTTAACCTTCCTCACGGATTGTGTCGCTCAGACCAATGGGTCTTCGCTGGTGATAGGGCACTGTGGCACCCGGCTGGGGTTCATGCCCGGCCGGGATGCCCAGGAGGACCGGAGGAGGGCTTGTGCCTTCTCCAGAACACGAGGGGGCGTCCACCCTGGTTGCTTTGGGGGCCACAGAGCATGGAAGCTCTACCCTGTAGGGGCCCATGGCCACCGCCAGGGGGCGCTCCAATGCCTTGGGATCCCTGGACCTCAGCACTTCGCCACACCCGGAAGTGCTGGGGGGAAGAGGAGCAGGGACACCCGGAGTCCTTCCGGTTGCACAGCCGGCACTTCCGCCACACAGGGGAGTGTCGGCGGAAGAGTGACGGGAAGCACCTGGAGCCCATCCGGGATGTATAAAAGGGGCCGCCTCCCTCCAGTCAATGGCAAGAGTCGGGCGGAAGTAGGACGGAGCTCAGAGGAGAGGAGTGGAGGTGGACCAGAGACTGAAGGCATTGTGTTGTGTGGCCAAGGACTTAAGAGGTGATTGGTGCTGCGGCACTGGGTATTGTGCACTTGAACCTTGTACATAATGTATAATAAACGTGTGTGTGGTGAAACCATCTTGTCTACCTGTCTGTGTCCGGGCTGTTCCCCAAAATGTAAATGACATTACTAAAATTATGTCAAAGCAGACAGCTATAAAAACATGCATCAGAAAGCTGAAAGTGCTGTTGATTGACAGGTGTCATAAATCTGTCAAGCACATTTTCATGATTTGTTAATGAAATAATTAGTTTGCTTATTTATGGATTTTTTCATAACATCTTGTAAATTATTATAATTTTTATGTCTAGTTAATAGATTTGTAATTGATTGCAGTAAATTATTTAAATTTGTTCATTATATTCTGAGGTTTCAGGCCTCCCAGCTGGGATGTGGCAAGCTTCTACTACCCAAAGATATTGATATTCTCTGTTTAAACATTACGCCCAGAATCCGTATTACTTAATTTAGCCTTTCTAATGGCTAGGTTTTCTTCAGGTGTAAATTGCATGTTTTCTTTTTTAAAGATTTAAATATTTTATTACAATGAGTAAATTGCAAAGTAGACAAATACAGTACTAAATCTTTTTCATCCAGACAGCAAAGAAAGAAAGATTTACTATGACGTAATCATGCAAACACACTGGAATATCCAAATAGCTAGTAGTGGTTCAGCAGGCTCTGTTCAATAATGACAACATTATTAAATATCTGTCAGAGACTGAAAAAAATAGTATTGTTCATCTTCAAGTGAATTTTATTTTTCTAAATTTAAGAAAATAAATGACACCTGTTTCCCATTGTATTATGGTTGTTGGAATTTTTCATTTAAGCAAAGTAAGGTGGTGTACAGTTTAGTATAAGTAATAAAAGCAGACTATTCACCTGAATGGTTTCTTAAATTTCAGTGGACAATATAAAAATGTAACAAATCATTAAACAAGCCTAATCTCACCATATTCCAAATAGATTTAAAAAGGAGTGTGACAAATTGCTTCAACTGAAAGATGTCTTTCCAACTTAAGCATTATACCACTTAGCCAATTGAATACTTGTTTTAAAAAGATTTTATAAAAATCTAATTTATCTTGTATACACCATTCTGTGATGGAACCAGTGCCTGTACAAGGCTGATTCCTAACTTGCGCTCAGTAATGTCATTCAGGTACACAAAATGGATAGATACAGTATATACAGAGTGGTCCAGATCTAACTATGCAATTATTGCATTGCTTTGCATTAAAAGTTGCATAGTTAAATCTAGACCACCCTATAGTGTAATTGTATACCATGTTCTGGTTTGTGTTTGTCATTACCATAAATATTATATTTTGTTAGTTTACTTGTATTGTTACAAAACAATCTAGTTTGAAAATTTTTATATTTTAAGGACACAATAAAGTACAGCCTATTGCAAGCTATTCTTTATTCCTCCTTTGAGATTTATAAGCATCAGAGAGGAGATTGATAGATACAGTGATGTATCTGAGAGAAGAAGGATCTCTAACAGCTCTTTTTGTCACTGATATTCTTGAATCCCTCCAGTACTTCTTTACATCAGATACTGTTATTTTTTAATCATTCAGTTACACATTTGTATGTTTAATGACTAATACCTATACAATACAGTCACAATAACTCAGACTGTATAGAATGCAAATTTCTCACCTTAGTTAGCATTGTTGCTCATACATAACTGGTTGCTTTTAGCTTTTGAGTAAGAAACTTTTTTTAAGTGAAAAATAACATTCTTTAGAGACCCAAGAAAACAGACCTCTGGTGTACATTTACAACAGTTGAATTTTGCTTCCAAGAAAACTTGTTTTTTTACTATATTTGGTTGTGTGGATTGGAGCCAGGAAGCTGAAATGTTTGGCTGTTCAGTACATGCATGTGCAAACTTCTTAAAGACTAGGCATTCTATTTTTAATAACTTTCTCACTCTTTAAACAGATTGCTGAACAAGCCTGTTGGCGTCACTCTAGCTTTGGTTGACTTTCATTTAATGAATGAACTCAGGCCACGATTGTGCTTTCAACTTGCTTAAAAAACATGACAAACTTCAGGATTGTTGCCTTGTTTTTGGTTTGTGGATTTAGTTTTTTACTTCAGTTATTGTCTGGCAATAGTGCAATAGTTGGTAGATGGGGATATAACTTTGGATATCATGTACTGCAAATGCTGTTTTTAAGTGAATATGTAAATGGTAGTTTGACAGGCCTAGATGACTAATTAGCGAGTTCATGAAATGAATGAGTAAATTAATTAATTTTTGGTTTATCCCATGAGAAGATTAACAAAGGAATGACCTAAAAAGTGTTATAACTGAAAATAAATGAAGGTGGATAATTAAGTTATGATAAATTGTGATTAAGTTATATAATTCTTTTTTCTTTTTCCTGACCAATACAGTTGACCCCCACGAAGTTGTGGTTCAGAGTTTGCCGCCTCAGTCATTCGCAGATTTTTCCTTAGAACCTATCTAATAATTGTTAGCGGAAACCGCAAATATCTTACGCAATTTATATGGCTTTTATTGTGGCAATACTGCACTGTAGAGAGACCAGGAAGCTGCTGTATTGGAAAACGCGGCTTGGGATGGTGAAAATAGCCAATAGAATTTGAATCTGCAACTCCCAACAGTCCCTGCAGTGGCTCTGATTGGTCTTCTGCTGAGGGTGCTGGGGCTGTTGGAGTCAGAGGATGTCATCGTGGCTTTTAAAAAGGGGGCCGGTGACCAAAATCAAAAAAAAGTTTTTGTAATTTGTGTTACAAGTTCCTGTCTGCCTGCCTTCTGTTGGGTTACCTGTACGTATTCGTTTTGTCCTGGTTCATTTCGTGTGTCTGGATTGTCTGCCATCTGCCTGTGTACATGACGACTGTAAGTGGATTCATGGCCATCCTGCAAAGAAAGGAGCACTCCTGAACCCGTCCACCCATCTTCACTATTTCAGGAACTAGCAGTAGGACTATCTTTACATTCCCATTCAACGTGCGGATCTCTGGACTACCTATTTTCATCATTACATTTCATCCATTGCCGTTTTTTGAACATTTTTCATGATTTACTCTGTGTGTTTTGTTTGTGCTTTGTTGTATTTAATGTGTAATCACCATAAAGAGAACAGGGGTGGTATCGTTGTTTTCATTATATTCTTTATTTGCTGTTTGATTACCGGTTTGCTTTGTTTTTGTCTGTGAGTGTTTGTGGGTCCAGCCAAGGCTGGGTGTGTGCCTGGAATCTCCACCATAAAAATAAATAAATCGCCGTCTTCTCGATGGTGTGAATCTTAGCGGCACCGGACCGCTATAATGTTATTCATTTCTCCTTGCTGCTGATTGACTGTGATGCATCCCGAGCTGAGTGTTCTTCAAAAAAATCCTCTTAAAAAACCCTGATAGAATACCTTCACATTGCTCCCTTACTTGCGGCTGCTGTGTCACGTGATATGCTTCTCGCGTGACACTACGCGTACTTAAAAGCCTGAACAGCACGTGTCCTTTTTTGCTGATTGCTTTGTTTCTCTCTCCTCCCCCAGACATTTTCTGCTCCTGTTGCGGGTTCCGCTCCCGTTGTGCTCCCCTATGATGTTTGCCTATTCTTTTAATCGATAACTAACTGCATACTGAGCTCGTTTTACTTCCGAAGGAGACATGTTTGTATGAATAAAGTTCCTGTCTCTACAATCTCCTGTGATTCTGTGCAATTCTGTGACCCAAGAGTGACACCCTGCAGCACTGCAGCCTGACCTGTCTCTGGGATTGAGCCGCTGCACTATAGCCTGCCAGCATCAGCGCTTACCTCTTTGTGCTTGCGTGCAGCCAGTTCAAGCGCAGTTGGCTCGGTGATTTCATCCATGGCGTCAATTACACCTTGTACATATTGTTCCATTAGTTTTTTAAATATTTTTTACAGTTCATTAGCAGTGTGTAAAATGATCAGTGTTGCAGTAATTGTGATGCATGAAAAAAGTGTTCCATTAAAATTGAACTTTTTCTTTGTGAATTGTGACGTTTACTTAAAGTGCAGCAAAAAAGTATCTGGCGTCCAGGGATGCATTAACCCCCAAGTATGTGGCAGTTTAAGAGTTAAAGCCCCAAGATGCCGCCGAAAGGTGCTGCACCTTCTTAGGCTTCTGGCAATGAAAAAGCGCTTGCATGAATTACAGTACATATAGTGGTAACATCGGTATTTTACATTCTGGCACTGCGGGAGACATAGCAGTACAGTACTGTGCAGTATACAGGTTTACCTTTATATTCTTTTTTTTAGGTAATGTATTAAGCTGAGTTTGAAATTAAATTAAAGTGGCATATTTAGGGTTTAAACCAGTGTTTCCCAAACTCGGTCCTGGTGAACCCCTGCGGCTGAGGTTTTTATTCCAATCAGCTTCTGTTTTTAATTGAACTCCTGGGCTAATTAAGTGTACTGATATTTCCCAAGTTCTGTGTTTAGGGAACAATATAGAAATTAGAAAACTAAGTTTGCTAAAAAAAAAAAAAATATTAAAATGTACCAAGCAGTTATATAGGAATAATGTATTTTTTTTCTTTTCAACAGTATTTTCATCTTGATATTCATTCTACTTTTCTAGGTGTTCTAATTGTTTAATTGATCCATTATTTACTAATTAGTGGGTCTAACGCTAAACTAGTTGCAGCCTTTGATTATTCAGAGTTGTTTGCCTGGGTGTCTGATCTGCTCGTTTTAAATTGTCATTATTAAGATACAACGAAGAGGGAAAAACTGCACATAGAAAGGGCAAAGTATAATGAAATCAACGAAAGAGAGTTAAGCATTTAAATCTATAGCAAAAGCAGAAATATTTCTAAATGTCTTATAAATGTAAAAATCATGCTGCTGTGCTTTTTTGAATGTCGAATAAAAGAAAAAAAAAAACCAGCTAATTAAATGATCAGTGCTATGAGGTGTTGTCACTGATTAGGAATCAGTGGAACAAAAACCTGCAGCCACAGGGGTTCACCAGGACAGAGTTTGAGAAACAATGGTTTAAACCAGGGGTAGGCAACGTCGGTCCTGGAGTGCCACAGTATGTGCAGGTTTTTGTTCCAACCCAGTTCCTTAACGAGAACTCAATTATTGCTGATGAAGCACATATTGCTTAAGTGACATTTTGATGCTTCATTTTAGTGGTCTCGCTTGTTAAGGTTCTCCAACCTTAATTGCTTATTTCAATCTTAAACTGCTGCATTCAGTGTTTTAATTGCTCCTTATTAGCAATAAGATGTAAAAGACAAAGCAGCCAGCAGTTCTCCAGCTAGCTTTTTTCCAATTACATCTGTGTGTGTTCATCATGCACGGTTTGATTTAATAAAACACTTAATAGAAAAATGTGACAGACTGAAAATGATCTGTTTTAGGCTTCATATCATTTGGATGATATCCTTGGAAAGGAAAAAAATCTACGATATAAAAGCCTTACATTGCACAGACTAACAAGCCATAAAATTAAATAAGGTCTGAGATTGGCAATGATTGGTTTCTAATTAAGCAATTGGGTTGGAATGACAACCTGTAGCCACTGCGGCTCACCAGGACCGACATTGCCTACCCCTGTTTTACATCTTATTGCTAATAAGGAGCAATTAAAACACTGAATGCAGCAGTTTTAAGATTGAAATAAGCAATTAAGGTTGGAGAACCTTAACAAGCGAGACCACTAAAATGAAGCATTAAAATGTCACTTAAGCAATATGTGCTTCATCAGCAATAATTGAGTTCTCGTTAAGGAACTGGGTTGGAACAAAAACCTGCACATACTGTGGCACTCCAGGACCGACGTTGCCTACCCCTGGTTTAAACTATAAAAATAGGCATTTTTTTTTAACCACATCCAAAATTTGCAGTTTTTCACAATTCACGGGTGCTCTAGGAATGTAACCTCAGCGAATTTTGGGGGTGTACTGTATATACTGTATATTCTGTGTATAGCACAAGTAGTGAGCTGACTAGCACGACCTGTGCACTTTCAACTGAAGCAATCAGTCACTAACAACCAATTCTTGGGCTTTCGCAGTTATTTCACAATACGAAGGCAGGAGATAATTGTTTTTTAGGTAGTTTGGTTTTACCAGAAATATTGAAAATGGGAGAGGAGGCAAAGTCAAAGAAATATAAAATACACTGTATGAAAAGACTGCCTGAATTTTGAGGAGAATTCAGTTTCTTAGTTTCCTTTTTGCTACTGTTATGTTTTTTCATACAAATTGAATTTTAATTTGCATTGACAGTAATTTACACTTTGATTTAAATTTGGCCTCAGACAGTGCCCAAGGTAGAGTCTGAAATAAGTTTGACTTTATGCTTGTGTTGTGTATCCCTTGTAATAAAGTAATCTGAATACTATTTGTCCTTGTCCATATCTTGCCCAGACCAAAGGTATTTCCAGGTAAACCTGCATATTCAGGTAAACATACATGGCCTAAAGCTTCAAATCTCCTGGGGTCTGTCACGAAGAACTTACTCTGGCATTAGGTACACTGGTCCCCTGACTATTAAAGGGATGGACAGACCTGCCAGAACCTGTCCAGACAGGTTTTATTTCTTTGTGTTTTTCTATTGCTGTTTCTTATTTGTAAATCTGAGCATGTATTTTGATAAGTTCTATAAGAATAAGAGTCAAGTTATTGTGATTCTTAATTGTGATGGTTTTCATTGCCATCCAGTTGTCTCTAGTCTTTTCAGGAAAGTGAACTGTGGTTGTAAGGTGGACCTTTGACTGCTGGGTACAATTGTAGAGTCATTGTCTTTGATAATTAGGATGTGTTTTTTCCTTTAGATAAATACTTCTTTACTGTCTTTTATAGTATTGCATTTGTAGCATTGTACTACTTTTTGTCTGTGGTAGCCTATAATTAACTTTGCACCTTTTTCATCTTGGCTTTGAGGAAACCTAGACAGATCTTTTGGATTTCCTTAATTGTTTAATAGTCTGTCAGTCAAATATATAAAGAGTGAATTCAAACACATATTTAAAATCTGCCCTGGTCTAATCTGCTCATAGTTGTGGACAATGATAGCACCAGTGCAAACTATCATCTTTGTCACTGTATAATATAATTTCCTGCTTTAAGAATTCCTATCTATGGTTTCATCAAATGTCTAAACAGTGTGACAGATAGGGGGCGCTATCGCTCCCTTGAACCCTCCAATCAAATGCCAGATACCAGGTAAAATCCAAAATATTGAATTTATTATAATAATTACGTGCACAAAGCACCCTCCTCTCCACACTACTCATATACAATTAACAATAATCAATAACTAATCCTCCACACTCCCAGACGCGTTGCCACCCTTCCACCCAGCTCAGCTCGACATCTGGAATTTCCATGTGACTAGGAACACTTCCGGATCAGATAAAAACTCTTTTTCATCCCGGAAGTACGTCATTCCTCTTGTCCATGTGACTCGGACGTACTTCCAAGGCGTAGTGCAAATAATCGCTGCTCCTCCCTGCAGCGCCTTCTAGCGGTCCCCGTGGTATCCAGCAGGGCTGTAAAGGAAAACTCCAATGTCCATAATTCCCTGCTGGCCTTCGGGGCACCTCCATACTGCAGGGAGGGCTCCACCTGGCGGTATTGGCCGGGATGAACGGCCAGCCATATCTCACAACAGGTATATTTTATGCAGTTAATTTATTGGTTTTATGAAAGAAATCTTCATGTGCCTAAGTGATGCATATTTTTACAGCCTACATTTTTGCTGGTAGGCAGAACCTATAGGAACTTATTGGATACTCAAATTCGAATTGTGTGATGCTGGCAGGCTGATTGAATGTCTCCACCATTCTCTGTTTGCATAAATTTCTGCCTACCAGGATGGATTTATTTTTTTGGATTCCTGGTAAGAAGAGAATCCATCCATCCATCCATTGTCTCCCGCTCATCCGAGGTCGGGTCGCGGGGGCAGCAGCTTGAGCAGAGATGCCCAGACTTCCCTCTCCCCGGCCACTTCTTCTAGCTCTTCCGGGAGAATCCCAAGGCATTCCCAGGCCAGTCGAGAGACATAGTCCCTCCAGCGTGTCCTGGGTCTTCCCCCGGGGCCTCCTCCTGGTTAGACGTGCCCGGAACACCTCACCAGGGAGGCGTCCAGGAGGCATCCTGATCAGATGCCCGAGCCACCTCATCTGACTCCTCTCGATACGGAGGAGCAGCGGCTCTACTCTGAGCCCCTCCCGGATGACTGAGCTTCTCACCCTATCTTTAAGGGAAAGCCCAGACACCCTGCGGAGGAAACTCATTTCAGCCACTTGTATTCGCGATCTATTAAATATGATTGACATGAGAACTCTTTGACTACTATGTGCATCCTGTCCATTTACACTAATTGTATTAATGGGACATATTCCTGGTTTGGAGATGGTTTACTGTATTTATAGCCTTTTTTGCCTAGTGTTTGGACCCAAAAATTGTGCATTGTTCCTAATACTTTTGTGGCCTTTTGCTATGTATGCTAATTGTGTCCTATACTAGTGTTGCTTTACACACATACTACAGTATATGACAAATTAGTTCTGCAGGACATCTTACTGCTGACAAAGAATAATTGCCTGAGGTCTGTCTGTGTGGCATGAAATGGATTATGAAATATGCAGGTCAAATATAGGTGTGTTCATAGAAGACATAATACTATAAAATTTTCCAAGCATTCCTTATTTTATTTTTTTATACAACATTACTTGTAGCACCCATGTTAAAATAGTTCTTCAAGACCGTGCCATTTGTTCAGTTTAGCACTAAGGTGTTGTAACAGAGTTGTGCTTTCATGGTTATATTGTACTTACCTGAAACAGTACAAAACTCTAAATATGCAATATTAATCTTGAAATTCTTTATCAACACCAGTATTGGGGTAGGAAGACAAAAATGCCAACGGTATTTTTACTAGTCTTTTATGGGAGTATTTTAGAGTAATGTGATAAAAAGTACTGTTTTATTGTGTTACTAATAACTTCACATGAAGGTATTTACAAATCTTTAGGTAAAGCTGACAGCAGATACACAGATGCTTACGCTGTAATGGCATTTAAATGGCTTGTTTCATTAAACTAACAGTACAGTCAATTTGCCCTGTTTGGATAATCTGGAGGATTAACTGTGGAAAGATAAAAGATAACAGAGGAAAAAAAATTGTTGTTTGCTGAATTTTTTTTTTCCCCTCTACAGTATTTTGGTCCAGTGATTCCATAAGTATTTAGTAAAACATAAGCCTCTTTTCTTAAGAGACTTTAAAACATTTAAGAGATTTTTCTTTCTGAAAGCCAACTTTATCTGGTGTCATATTATTATTATTCGGATGCAAGAACTTCTGTGAGGAGAAAAGATATCTGTAACTATTTTAAAGAGAGAAACACTTGCAAATAATCTTTTGTTTGTTTTGAGTGAGGTTACAGATGTTCAGCCATGCTTGCTATATGCAGATTTTGCCATACATTTCACCTTGTTTTGTGAAGTTAGCAGATCCAAACAAATATTTTGCATCACTTTAACTGCTGGAGTAGAATAAAGATTATAAATATCTTACTAAATAACATAATATTCTAAAACCCATCCAGAACCAACATCAGTCCCACCCGCTCCACCCTGGAGCACAAAAATTGCATTCTACACTATGAAGTATTAAATTGCAGTCTGTGGATTTCTGGTGGGAATTCATGCCTATACAATTTTTTTTTCGTTTTTCAGGTTTTTCACACTGAGCATAGACCAAGTGAATGTAATATGTATCTGTGCAATGCTTTGCAGTTGACAGCACTTGACAGCAAATTCATTCTTCCTTTGTTTTTTTTCACAGCTTCAGTCAAAGTTTGAAGATCCTTTGAAGGCAAATCAGTAAGTTGTAATTTTAAATGTTTGTTTCTTGGAGCGGCAATCAAAAAAGTGAAACATAATTTAAATACTAATTTATATATACTGCAGTAAAATTACCATTAAAATGACAGTAATATTGGGTTCAATATGTCTTCACTCACAGCTAAATTGTTTCACTTTAATATCTGAGAAATCTTCAGGGTTTGTCCTGCCAGATGATTTCTGAACAACAAATAGCTGGAAAAATGTGACCCTCTGTATATTTCTACATAGTGAAATGCTCAAGATTGCTTTTAATCAAAGTCAAGCCAATTTCCTTCCAGTATATTGAGGTTAACACAATTCAACAAATGAATTTTAAGGATGAATTAACTTGATGTTGATTGGACTGGAAAGAGCTTACCTTAGAACGTCAAGATATCCAACACATTTTATAATGTTTTTTAATTTACAGCTTCCCATTGGCTCGTATTTATCAGCTCAACTAATCATAATAAATTTGTTGCCAAGTTGGTAGTCACCTGATTTAAAAAGTAAATTCTTAAGATTGTTTAATATTAAAGAAAAAATATGTGAGGCCCAATTTTCTTGTTGGTATTTCCTTTTGGTGAATAAACAGGTCATTCTTTCTTTTGGAATAACTTAGAAAGGAGCAACTAGAATGCTTGCAAAGTCAAATCAGTCACAGATGTGCAAGTCAAAAAGTCTGAATCATGCATACATCATTTGGTTACTGAACTCTGTCTTGCACTTTGGATATCATATCCTGACGTGGCCAAGAACTGAGACTGAGGGTGGGATAGTTTAAAATTGCAACTTCTGAGATGTTGGCTATTAAAGCCAATAGATTCAAAACAGAGACTATTGTTTTTTAATCTGCTGCTGTTGTTATTATAAAGCATCAAAGATACACCATTATTATGTACTCCACATCCAAGCATTCTCTGCAGACCAACAAAAGTCAATAGTATGTATAAAACTTTGGCTTGATGCAGTATGGATCTTTCTCACACTATTGAAGTCAATAAAACCAAGCAAATAAGCTAATGTCATAAATGTAATGGTACCATATATAATATCCCCTAATAGTATCCATCTAAACATATTACATTAATTTATTTTCACTCAGTTTTTTCTGCTTAGAGTCATGGTGATGGCAAACTGAGCAGGACTTGCCAGGCCACCATATTTCTAGCTGTTCCTGGAGAATATTCATAAGCTCCCTGGCTAATTGAGAGATATAATTTCCCACTGTTTTGAGTGGACTTTGCCTGCTAAGCCCCATCCTTAGGAGCTACCTAAGTGCACAGTAACATACTGAAAACATTTCAATGGATTCCTCTTAACATAGAGCTGGAGCACTTCTACTCCAAGGTCTTTTCATGTTGTTGAGTTCCTCACTCAGTCACAAAAACAGTGCACAAACCTCATTATGGCCAATTAAAGTTATATACTCATTCTTTGGTTCACTTTCCAGAGCTCATGATCATAGGTGAGGATGAAGATTTAGACTGACCTATGAAAGAAAGGGACTTAGAGCTTGCTTCACAACTACAGTATGGCACAATGTCTATAAAAATGCTGCCACTTCACCTATTCATTAGTCAATATCAGTCATCTGGGCTCCTCCACATGGTGGAGTTGCTTACTTCTTACCTGAAGTGAGCAAACCAATCTTTTCTGGGAGAGTACCATGGCCTCAAATTTGGAGGTACAAATTTTTCCCAACTGTATTCACCTGTAAGCCTTGATATTATGTTGAAATTATTTAAAGCACAGATGGGATATTACTTGGGCTATTCTTATCAAACGTAGGGAAATATTAGGTTCAGTTAGAACTATTATTTGGAAGTGGAAGAAACTCCTGAATTACGTATGCCCTCCTTGGAGAAGGCAATGCCAGGACCATTGATTGGGGTTGGATCCATCTCTGTGGCTATGGTTGCTGTAGAGATTAAGAAGATCTCTTGTGGCAAGTCTGTATGGGTGGATGAGATCTGATTGGAAATGGTGAAGCACAATATATGAATCGGGTACACAGAATATACTGGTTAATATGTTTTTAGTTATCAAATATTGACTGCAATTAATATTTCAATTGGAAAATGCATTTCTGTTCTGAAGCAGTATGCATCATTAAGGAAGAGTAAAGTAGTGTTACACTGAAAACTCAACCTGTTTATAATGGAAAGCATTCATGTGTAGTTGTGGTGGTCTAGATTTTCAACTTTATCTATGGTGAAATAATACAGTTCTGTTATTATTAATTATTATTTTCAAACTGAGCCTGTCTTCAAAAAAAATAAATCTTCTAACTCTTCTCTAGTGTCTAGTATTTAGTAAGTATCTTTTTCATAGTGAGCTCAGCATCTTCCTGTGATTCCTTTCTAAATACCTTATTTACCTTACCAAAGATCAATGTTGAAGCTCTAATTTTTTTAAGCTTTTTTGCTTGTCATTAAGTTTTATTGTCTTGTTCCCCCGTTACCCTTTTTTACCCACTCCCTCCTGAATTAGCCATTTTTTTTACATTGATCTTGCTAACATTATATAGAAACTACGGATTGTGTTTTTAAGTTTTGTGCAAGTTTTTATGATAAATGTGAATGTCTGCTGTAGACTTGATAATAGTTTTCCATGTTGAAGCTGTTGAGTATTAAACAAATGAGAAAAGCCAAATATGCATTGGGATATCATCACATGGGTCACTGGGAATACTAGAGTTGATTAAGGCTTACTAGTTATTTCATTTGGGGTGTTTATTGCATCTAGAAGCAGTATTCACACTCAGATATCTGTATTTACACCCCTTCTTTATTTTGGGGTTGGCCACATGGAAACCATACCAGTCATGTGCATATAATTTGACTGCACTGTTATATTGAAGGCACTTTGTCTGACCTGTCATAAAAGTTTTAATTGTTTACGTGAATGACTACTTGGAGTCTTGCAGAAAAATACACTTTGTTTTGTCCAGTGATTTTGAATCAGGAAAAAAAAAAGTACATGTACAGTATGAAGAGAACCTGAAAACTCCACCAAGTGTGGGTTTGAACCCAGGACACAGTAACTTCTTTTCAATTATTCTTTACTTTTAAACCATGTATACCTTTATGGCTTCTTCTTGTATTAATCACACAAAAATGTATGTACACATTGCATATTTTCAAGGCCAGCCATATCCCACACTATGTTTTCATAAATTAGGCCATCTGATAATTGGTATAATGATTAAGCAGAATAATGTGACTGGGTGGCACAGTGGTAGTGCTGCTGCTTTGCAGTAAGGAGACTGTGGACGTTTGTGGGTTCGCTTCCCGGTTCCTCCCTGTGTGAATAGCACTTTGAATAGTGAGAAAAGCGCTATATAAATGTAATGAATTATTATTATTATTACAATTTTTTTAATAGTAGTACCATACTAATACAAATAACTTGTGTGCATTATAATTGATGCTATATACATTAGGATCTGGCTTCTCACAACTCTAGATTTGAATTATATTGGGCAGACAATGTAGCATAAAAGGTTTGTAGCATGGAAACAATAAAAAAATTGCTTCCAAGTACATGTTTTTTTCAGTGAAATAATTTCCTCAACAGATGGCAGCATTGGAGAGTAAATGAAAAATACATGATGTAAAATGAGAATTAAGAATATTCAGGGGATAAAGAGAGAAGAAGGGAATTTCCAGGCTTTTGTAAATATGTTAAATGTTTTTATTAGTAGTTTTTCGTCATGTGCATGTTTTTAAGATATTACTTACTGTACGCCAACAACAATTAAGCCACTAATCAGCAATTTTGTAAAGATAAAAACGCAGAAAGTTCAGGAACATTAAATGCTTACTTAATCTAAATATGTTACAGCAAAGCAAAGGAAGGCAGACGTTTTCTTGAGAAGAACTCTCATGAAAGTGATCTTTGCAAAAGAGGGAATACGTTATTCCTTGGGTGGAAAAATAAGAAAACATAGGTTGATACTGTATAATGCAGCTGTCTTAACATTTCTTGGATATTTTCTGACTGTAAAAGCTTACTCTTTTTTTTTTAACTAGAGTTGGTTTGGTTCAGTGCTCCATCTGATTTTAATAAATGTAAATAAATGTTAATTAACACTTAATATTTACAGCAGTTGCTCTAATAGTTTAATGAAAGGAGTTGAAGTGCTTCCGTAACAGTGGCTAAGTTAAAGGAAGTCAAGATGCATGTTCACTTAGTAATTCTGCTTCTCACTTGTTTCTATTGCCATGAATGATTTTCTTTGCAGTTCTCTATGAGCATGTGCTTTACATCCAATATTCTAAGTTAAAATATTTTTAATGAATGAATTATAACTATTAACCTTGTATAAAATTCACAAATTGGATTTTGAATGAGAGCAGAGAATGTTTGTGGGTTGATTATATGGTATTTGCACATTCTTTTTGTGTCTACCTGGGTTTTCCTTACCTGGGTGACCCCAAATAAGCAGTTTTTAAAATGAATGGATTGATTGACATTAGGTGTACCCCTATTAAGTGCTGTCTTCCTTACAGTCTGCAAAAAGTCAAGATTTAAATTGGTTAGAAAATAGTCTATTGAGATGTACACTTCATTTATTTTTGTTGGGTTTCTGTAACAAAGGAAATGTGAAATTTAGCTCTCTGCTGTGCCCTTTAAATATATCAGTTTGTTTTGCACTATTCCATTCCATTCATTAGTGTGGTGCTGAGGTATCACCCATTAGGGATCCTTAGGTGGTGCGGCAACATGCTGTATAAGTGCATGCTCCCAACCTTTCTGTGACAGAATATTAAGTGTAGGACTACAGGTAAAGATTATTTTGCTAATTGATTAGTTGGTAAGTTGCTACTTTGATTACCTAGTTAAATAAGAATTGTAATCCATATAATCCTTGCACAGAAGTTTAAGTATTTAATTCAATAACTTAAAAAGGTTTATTCTTTCCACAAAATGCTCTCCTTCTTAAAAGGTAGTACAAGAATGCTCTAAAATTACATTTTTTCAAATATCTCCATTACAGCTAGTCTTGTTACTAACTGATTCAGAAAACCGTGCATAAGCCAACTTCCATGCACGTCTGCTACATTTCACGCAGACTGAGATTTATGTAATGCTTGTGCACGTACCTGCCGCCCCTCCCAGACTCCTCCCACAATTACGCCTCTTTGAATATGCAAATCAATATAAATATTCCCTTAAGTTCAGCGTTCTATGAAAAGACAATGGCAAAAGCACAGGGATAAAAGAATATCAGCGAATGCCAAGTGGAGGCAAGGAAAAAGTACTATTTGTTGGTTTAAGCAGTGATATAAACAGCAAAATGAAATTGATCGAAAGTTCAAGTTCAGAAAGTCCCACAGTGCCCGAAATAAAAAAGAAGTTGTCAGATATCAAAGTTGCCATGAAATGGCAAGTTGTAGCCCACCATCTGAGTGTCATATGGAAGCTTATTAGGGTACAGAGAAAAGAAGAAAACACGGAGACAGTGGGGGAAAAAAAAACTCAATGTCAACTTTAATCTCAAAATTTCCACTTTAATCACATAGTTTATTTTGTCATTAAAGTAGAACATCATAAACTTAATCTTAAAATCTTTTAATTTTCTAGTTTCTCAAATCCCATCGTAACTAAAGTGGCACGTTAAATGCTTCGTATTATGTGTGTTCTTTTATACTCTGTGTGTGAATCACTACTTGCTTCTACGGGCTGTCTTATGCCGACAGTACACAGAATACATTAAATTTGTGATATTACAGCTCTCTGAACAATTTAAATACTAAGATGTGTACGGTGGACAGTGGTAGCGATGAACTGACGTCCCACTGGCACGACCATGAACAGATAGATGGATGGAACAATTAAACATGTACTACGAATATATTTCAATGTTCCTTAAATGTTTTGAAGAATCAGTGTTCCAAGTTTACAGATGGCATGACATTTATTAAAGAGTTGATTGTGTGGTGATTGGTGATTTCATCATTTTCATGATGAAATGAATTAAAGCATGTATTAAACATGTGACCACAGTGGGCATTGGTAGCGACAAGCTGGCACCCCATCCAGAGATTGTTCCTGCCTCCTGTAAGATGCTAGCTGCGCCGTGTGCAACCCTCGATCAAATAAATTATTGCAGCAGTACCGTCTCTTTGAAACGTACTACCCCCCAATTCCTGTCCTTCCTTTTCTTTCTCCAAGTAACCAATCACCACACAATCAACTCTTTAATAAATGTCATGCCATCTGTAAACTTGGAACACTGATTCTTCAAAACATTTAAGGAACATTGAAATATATTCGTAGTACATGTTTAATTGTTCCATCCATCTATCTGTTCATGGTCGTGCCAGTGGGACGTCAGTTCATCGCTACCACTGTCCACCGTGTCCACACGTTTAATAACAGTGGGCATTATTTAAATGAAGTTAAAAATTTATCTGTATAATGCAATATATATACTTTACTAGATTTCATCTGAAAAATGATATCAAGAGCTCCAAGAAGATAGCGCCTGGAAATCTAAGTCGACTTAAAAGCCATTCGCCATCATCTGTAAATACATGCCTCTTCTATTGAATTGAATTGAATTCCTTTATTGTTATTGTATGGTACAATGAGATTCAATATGCAAATCCTCCATAAACTTACTTTCCTAAAAAATGGTAAAATAACAGCAAAAACAATAATAATAATCTATATATATAAAATCCCAATGTGCATCCAGGTGTCCGTGTGTGGGTGTCTTCTGGTGAAGTGCGCATGCGCAGGGCACGGTGCTATGCGCGATATTACTGTCAGAGAAAGTTAGAGACGTTTTATGGAAATACAAACCAGTATTACTGCGAGAGGAAATTAAAGGTACACAATACAGTGACGCATATTACAGCCACATACAAGCCAGTATTACTGTCAGAGGAGATTAAAGGCATATTACCGACGCGCATGCCTGTATTACTGTATTAAAATTAAAGGTATATTACGGACGTACGGACATATATACGGACGTACAAGCCAGCGGACGTACAAGACGGTATCCTTCAATAAGGGCGCGCACAGGCATCCTTCAATAAGGGTGTGCACAAAAAGGCGAGCCTCAAAAGGACGACCTCAATTGGGCGCAGCGAATAAAGGCGCACGTAAATAAAGATCTGCACCTGTTGCTCTTCACATATTCCAGAGCCATTTGAACTAAATTATCTACGCGCCCTTATTGAATAGAGCCGTACAAGACAGTATTACTGTCACAGAAAATTAAAGACACACAATACACGGCGGCAGCCCACGAAGAACGGTCAGCTCAGCAAGTAAACATCAACAAAAGAAAGGCTGAAAGAAAGAAAAATACGACCAACAAAAAGAATGAGGTCAAAGTCCCTTGCCATTTAATATAGACTGTTCCTACTAATGTTTATGCACTACTGTTCTAGCGCCCGTTATTGTAACGGGCTAAATGACTAGTAATTTTAATAATAATACGATAAAAAATTAAAAATATACAATATGAAAGCATAATTGGCCCTGGTTGTGCAATATTATATCTGTAATGCAAGTTTACAGTGAGGTAATTGTAGTTATAAGTACAAACAGTTCTACTGGGAGCACTTGATGGACTGATTGAGTGCGTTTATACTGTATCTCTTGGGATGAAACTGTATATGAACCACAAGGTTCATGCAGGAAAAGCTCTGAAGCGTTTGCCGAATGGGGGAAGTTCAAATAGGCTGTGCCCATGGCTGAAGCAGTACTCTGATAATGCTGTCCGCTTTTGACACAATCTGTGGAAGAGCTTTCCGATCAGCTGCTGTAGAGCTGTGATTCCACACTCGGATACAGTGGGTTAAAATACTCAGTGGTGCACTGAGAGTAACAACGCTAAAGCAGCTATAGTATTTGGAATAGTTTGGCCATTCCATGCACCATTATATGGTTACAGGTTGATTACAATCGGATGCCTTACACTGACATTAACTGCATATCGTTTTTTAAATTTGTGATATTACAGCTCTCTGAACAATTTAAATACTAAGATGTATACGGTGGACAGTGGTAGCGATGAACTGACGTCCCACTGGCACGACCATGAACAGATAGATGGATGGAACAATTAAACATTTTATTTGATAAAGCCGCATCAGGGATGTGAATCTAAAAAATAAAGGGAAGCCACCCAGGAACAGTAGCACCACTTTGATGCTGGGTGCTGCCAGTTTGCAAAACCAAGCCGAAAACTTGCGTATGCTAATGTTTGAGCTGGCGTGAGAATGTGCGTGACTTTATGTACATCATTTCTGGAAAAAAGGGCATATCACTGAACAGTTTGTTTTCCACACACAGTTACACTGGCATGCCACTGGCATACTGGGTCATCAGTTGCACTGTGAAACAGCAAACTACAATATTTAAAGGCACAGCATGGGGCTAAACAGTGTTGCGGCTGTTTTTATTGTCACATTTTTGACAAGATGGATCCCTAAGTTAAATTGCAGGTGATACTTGCTTAGTCCAAACGTAGGTACACGTGGTATAGTAATTGGCCAACTTTCCACGTTTATTGTGTTTACAGTAATGGGAAAAAGAAAAGACGCCTTCTTTCAGTTTTATTACATATCAGCGTTAAGTCGGAGTCCAATTTGTGCTCATATGAAAGTGTGCAAACTTTCCTAGAAAATAAAAAGGACTTGTATCTGCATTTAGCTGTCAAAGTCTAAATGCAGTTCGAAATAGCAATCTCTCTTGTCACAGAACTGTAAAATGAAAGTGAGCCAAAGTGATTTAAAAATTTAGAGTGACTTCAATATTACAATCAAGTCTAGTGCCATTTATATGAAGAGAGATGTATGCCAAATTTACCACTGAATTTGACTATTCTACCTGCATTGGTCTAGGCAAAAAACAACTGCATTTAACAAAAAATATCTCTTTAGAACTTTGAAAATTAAAGAGATCCAAATCAAGTTAACTCTTTAGAGTGCATATTAAATATCATAGTCAACTGAAAGAAGGTGTCTTCTTCGCAAGATAGGTATACTAGGGAAGTTCATTGACTATGTTTGGGCTAAGCAAGTATCACCTGCAATTTAACTTAGGGATCCATCTTGTCAAAACATGACAATAAAAACAGCCGCAACATGATTTAGCTCTCTGCTGTGCCCTTTAAATATATCAATTCATTTTGCACAGTGCAACGGATGACCCAGTGTGGCAGGTTTGCCAATGGATTTGAGTAGGATATTCAACTTTGCCTTTTTAACAAGGGTTCTTGTCTGAAAACGGTGGGAATTAAAGTGGTCCGATTTGAATTTAGCTCTTTAGATGCACGTTAAATCCCACAGTTCATTGATACAGATAAGTGATCAAGTGTGCTAGGTTTACCAGATAATTAAATTAGTGAAACCGCATTGGACTGGGCTAATTGGACATGTAATCAATATGTGAAATATGAGTTCCTTTCGTAACTTGTGCAAATAGGAGGCTGTCTGTGAGCTAGTAAGTGAGTAGTCAGATAACTAATGTCATTTCCTTTTACTATAAATGAGTGCAGTGGTTAGCGCTACTCTTCGCGGATCCAACGATCTGGGCTTGAATGCATAGCCTGCTTTTATAAACTTGCCAATATGCATTTCTGTGGAATGTAACTGTGTGAGGGAAAACATCAAACTGTTCAGTGATACATCCTGTTTCCAGAAAATGATGTACAGTAGCACGAGATGGTATTTGGTACTCACCTGAATGTATGAGGCGCACATGCTGGTGCAACCTTAAAGTACCTGGTGCGCAGGCTATGGTAAGTGCTGGGCATGAGATAGTGAGTTGCACGCACCAAATTGTTTCCCAGGAAGAAAAAAAAAAAATATTTCCTCAGGGGCTCCGTACGAGTGTGCAGACGGATACTTGTAAACATAAAGCACTTACCTAAACCCTTTGAGTCAAATAACTCTCCCACAATTCCAATCTTAACCATAGTGTAACTGGGCATGCGGGGCATTTTGTGACTGATGTTGTAGGTATTACCTGATGTATGTAATAGGTATTGCTAGCTGCAATTAAACCAACTCCTTTAATAAATAAAACCCTACCCATCTGCTTTTTATATCATCGCGCTACAAGAGATGGAAGTGATGTCAAACTGAAGCACTGTAGCCTTGATAAAGGCGTAATTAGGTACCCCAGAAGTGCACTTTTGTAATTTTTTAATCTATCTTGTACATACGTCAAAGCATCTTGTACAAATGTGAAAGCATCTCGTACATATGAAAAAGTATCCTGTACGTACATGAAAACATCTTGTACGTATG
Source organism: Erpetoichthys calabaricus (assembly GCF_900747795.2). Taxonomy (NCBI): domain Eukaryota; kingdom Metazoa; phylum Chordata; class Cladistia; order Polypteriformes; family Polypteridae; genus Erpetoichthys; species Erpetoichthys calabaricus. Next base: position 106,468,254 of record NC_041394.2, on the reverse strand, counting down.
AGATAAGGGCTATCCCATAATTTTTTCACTGTGAGGTTCAGAGCTTCTGTAATTCTGTACTGTAACAAGCTAGAATACAAACTGAGGAAATAGTTCTTGTTAGACTGTTTTACCCTCAAAATGGCTGGCTTCTGATTTTTGTGCTCTTAACTAACTAGAACCATAGTACTGGTTCATAGAATACATTCACCTTAATCCATATGATAAAATATCCATTTTTGTGTAGTATGTCACATACAGTACATATTATAGACAGATTCGGTGGGATTTACATCTTAAACAAAGCATCCAAGGCCAGGATGAATTCATTTAATAAATAAAAAACAGCTGTCTGACCTCTGTAGCAACTCTTTTTCAATGCATAGTTATTAAGAAAATGAAAAAAAATCAAACCTTGATACTGTTTAGTATATCTAAATTGACATTGGATGACTGCGAGTGTGCATTTGTGCACTGCTGTAGCTTGTATTACCATCCAAAGACCACTGACATTGCTAACATTCTAACATATTTTAAACACAACCCCCCAAACCTTTTCTTCAATTACCAAAAGAAAAACGCTGTTAGTAAAACCTTGCAGTAATCAGCTGATATACACAAATACAGATCTTCTAAACACTTTTTGTATAATTGTTTGCATAATAAGCACACGTTTCATAACATAGTAAATAATCATTTCCATTCAATTAACAAACTTCCAACCATTACAATGAAACACAAAAAAACACATGGTTGTCATGGTTTAAGCTTAATTGTTCACGCATAGTTGTAAAGGTGCAATTAATCAATTAGAAAAGACTAATGTGGTTTGAATACATGCATATAGTCTGTCAGGTGATATCTTTGCTATATTTAGTGAAATGGAAACTAGCAAATAAGGAGCAAAGAAACAGATGGATTAAGAATGGAGGTGAGAAGAGGTAGTCAAGTAATAATAATAAGACAAGGAGCAATACAATGTATTATTAATAAGATAGCAGCAATCATCAACCACATTTTTGGTTATGACATGACAATTACAGAAACTTGGGAAAAAAATAGGTAATTAATATTAATGTATCTATATCATTTATTAACATATTTCAGTATGTCACTGGATTTGTGTATATGGGAAGAGACAATATCTGAACGCTTTGTAAAAAGCCATATGCATTCTTTTGTAAGTCTCTTTGGATAAAAGTATCTGCTAAGTGAATAAATTTATATACTGTAAGCATTCTATCTTCATAGAATTTAAAGGCATCCTGCCAGTGGCACTAGATCACATTTTTTTTTCATAAGAACAGGAGGAGGCTATTATAGACTTGGTGTATACCAATAATTGTATGAGCTTAAGTGAAATACAAACTCAAATAATTGAGTTGTTTTTGTTGCAAGGAATTCAAAGGTTCAGCCTAACTACCACAGACCATGTGCTTTAGAAGAAAAGAAAGTGGATGAAGCAGGTTTATTGTGTTACAGTTCGATGGGACGCTCACAGAGTCAAAGACCTGCATTTTTAATATGTAAAATTATATATATTACATAAACTATATAATGTTTGTGTGTGTGTAGCTAAAAATCAACAAAGGGAGAAAATGAATCATGTATCTAAAAGTAGTTTTTTATTTCTAAGCTTTCAACAACCTAATGGAGGTAACTAACTAATGGTTTGTAACGGGGTGGGGGGGATTAATAAGGTGGGGTTCAGATGGTGTTGGTCTTTTGTATTATTTGAGTGTTCTTCTTTTTAAGCTTGCATATGCTGGGTTCAAGTCCAAGTGTCTTTTAATGGCATTTTCATTTGATAGCTACAATTCAACAAGCTCTGTGTATTTAAGTGTGTGTGTGTGTGTGTGTGTGTGTAATAAATATATATGTGTATGTGTGTGTGTGTGTATATATAAATATATACACAGTATACAGTATATATATGATATTTGTCTATTAAACACCTCTAGTGTCCCGGGGAAGGAGATGCCTTGTGGACTAATATATATATATATGGAAGAGAAAGTTTGTGATACGGTTTGCATATTTGCAGCTGGAGATCCACAAAGGGAGAAAAATGAATCACGTATCATAAAGTAGTTTTTATTCCTGAGCTTTCAACCCCTGCCAGGGGTTTTCATCAGAGGATAATGCTTGGACTTATAAGAATCAAAAGCAATATATAGTAAAAAATTACGTGAAGGTGGTGGGGGGTAGGTGGCTAATGTGATCAGGAGGGGTGGGGTCCCATATATATATATATATATATAATATAAATTTATAAAATGTGACAGATTGTGGTCCTCTCGACCCCTTGAACCCTCTGACCACTCTTCAGACACCAGGTAAAAGTCCAATAATTATTTATTTGGACAATATTAAAGTGCACAAAGCACCTACACTCCACAATACTCATATAACAAAATAATAATCAATACAATAAACAATCAATACAATCCTCCACTCCCAGACGCGTTGCCACCCTTCCACCCAGCTCAGCTTGACGTCTGGGATTTCCCACAGTCCTTTTATAGTCCCTGACTCGGAAGTGTTTTGCCCTCTCTGTCCACGTGACTAGGAACACTTCCGGGTCATATAAAAATCCTTTTTCTTCACCTCGGAAGCACGTCATTCCTCCTGTTCATGTGACTTGGATGTACTTCCGGGGCATAGGGCAAATAATCCTTGTTCCTCCCTGCAGCGTCCCCTAGCAACCTCCACAGCATCCAGCAGGGTTGGGGTTAAAAACTGCATTGTCCAGAATTCCCTGCTGGCATTCGGGGCACCTCCATGCTGCAGGGAGGGCTCCACCTGGCGGCCTGGGGGTATTGACCGGGATGAACGGCCAGCCACCTATCACAATATATATAACATATGTTGTGGGGGACAGCCCGGACACAGACCGGTAGACATGATGGTTTCACCACACACACGTTTATTTACAATATTTACAAAGTCTTTCAGTGCACAATCCAGTGCCTCAGCACCTATTACCCCATCAGTCCTGGCCACACAACACAATGCCTTCACAGTCTCTGGTCCGCCTCCACTCCTCTCCACCGAGCTTTGTCCACTTCCACCCGACTCTTGCCATTGAATGGAGGGAGGCGGCCCCTTTTATACACCCCCGGAATGGCTCTTCCGTCGACACTCCCCTGTGTGGCGGAAGTGCCGGCTGCGCAACCGGAAGGACTCCGGGTGTCCCTGCACCTCTTTCCCCCAGCACTTCGGGTGTGACGGAAGTGCTGAGGTCCAGGGCTCCCAAGGCATTGGGGCGCCCCCTAGAGGTGGCCATGGGCCCCTACAGGGTAGAGCTTCCATGCTGTGTACCCGTGGCCCCCAAAGCAACCAGGGCGGTCGCCCCCTCGTGTTCTGGAGGAGGTACAAGCCCTCCTCCAGTCCTCCTGGGCATCCCGGCCGGGCATGAACCCCAGCCGAGTGCCACAATGTGTACACAGGTCAAATTCCATTACAACTAAGTATTTTTACGGTTCTGACAGTTTCCCCATAAGACAAAGTCTGTAAAAATCTTACTATGAAATACATTCAGCAGATACATTTATTACAACGAAGTGCCCAAAAGACTTTGAAATGATTGAATGAATCATCCACAGACCAGTTAGTTTTGTGGTCGCGGCTCAGTTGTGCACAACGATCCCCGAACAGAAATTATTCTTTCTTTAAACTTTCCTTGTACTGTTTTTTGCTGTGTTTGTTTTCTGTGGTTTTCTGTGATACCTTTTTGCTTATTGCTCATGAACATTTGAAAAACATCCATTGGAATTTAACTCCTTGTCACCCTCCTATAGAAATGGCAGATACGAAAAAAATGACAACAGTTCACATTTGAAAAAAAAACTTGAAATTTTTGTGGCTCTCGATTCTGGCAAAAAGAAAAACGACTTTGCCAGTGAATTCGGAATTTCACCATCAACACTGTCAGCTTTCTTGAAAGGCCGAGAAAAAATAGAAGAAAAATCTTGGGTTGTGAACCTTGGGCCTCAGCGCAAACATATGCAAACTGCTGCATTTGAAGACATCAAAAAAGCAGTTTTTATGTGGTTCAGTGATGCTCGTTCATGAAACATTCCTATTAGTGGGCCACTCATTCAAGAAAAAGCAAAGTCAATGTCTATTTCCTTGTGCCGTGAAGATTTTACTGCCAGCTGGGGTTGGTTAATTCGCTTTCAGGATCGTTTTGGAATTGCATCCAAAGCAATCTATGAAGAAGAATCTGCAGTTCCAATTGAAAAAGCAAACAAATGGCATGCAGGTGAAAATATCAAATAAGCACTTTAAGAAAAGGTACAGTATAAATATAACAGAACAATTGTGCTTTTATTCAAGACTATAACCGAAGAAAAAAGAAATCAGGTTAGTGTGGTTCGTTGTAGTAACTTTTTTGTTAGTATAACGGTAAGAACTGCTGACTCCTGCTCAAAGGGTTGCTGGTTAGAGCCTCCCCGCGTCTCAAAATAAACTTTTTGAGTAGTGAACTGCTGTTATTGTTACTATTATAGAATAAAAACATACATTTGATTTGAGTCTGTAATAGCTGGTGTAAATGTATGGTACTTGTAAAGGTTAGTGTTTTTTTATTTTTAATCAGTTTTATTCTTTCAGTCGCGTTCACGCTTGCCCCGATCTGACACTACTGTTTTCAAATAAAGACCTGCTATAAGAGAGGTCAACTCGGATCGGAGAAAGAGAACGGAACCACCCCCCACAAGAAACGTCCACTCACATATAAGAACAACGCAGCTGCACCATGCGTAAAGGCGAAAGATGGCATCGTTTGGATGCACCAAGAGGTCGGGCGTCATCCTGTCAGTCAGTCTGCCCCACACCTGTCCTTCAACGAAACAGCACAGCTTACAGAGCTCGCCGACGTATCGTGGAAAGTCCTGTTTCTGATTGTTTTGTGATGGTCTTTACATAAGAAACATTTATACCTTACTTACAGTAAATAAAAGCCATATCAAATGTTATTTAAAAACATGAAAAAAGTTTGTCTTTTAGGTATGTGTTCAACATTTCTTGCATTTCCTGTTATCCTACACTTACATAGATCTTTGTAGACATGGAACACACGTGGAATGCATGTGTTCCAAATAATATATTTTTTTTAGCCTATACAGCTCTAGGTACTACTTCACTCCCTGATAAACCAGACTTGAACTGGGAGAGGTTTTTGCACTTTCTGTGGCGGTGGGAGGATGGGATAGTAGGTTGCTTGCTGCTTGGGCTTATCGACACATTTACAAGTCAAAAGATGCTGACGGAGAGGTGCAAGTGGATTTAAGGTGGTCCGGATTTACGAGTTTTTTCATAAGCTTTGGTAATTCTAGTGTTAAAGCACTAAAGCGACAAATACAGTATCTCATTACTGCAAATTTTTCATTACAACAAAATAATTTTTAGGTCCTTGGCACTTTGTTGTAATGGAATTTGACCTGTATATACAAATCCACTAGGATACGTAACAACTAGGGAATCCATTCCCGGATGGGTTTATCCGTTCCTGGATATTCGGGAATCCCGCATCTCATTCCCGGGAATCCCAGGCTTCCGGAGATGACACAGTGCACGGGCATCTCACATGTGAACGGTTTTAGAACGACCGACACTTATTTTTAATAAAACTACTGCAATATGTTGACACCAATAAAAGACTAACCTTATCTACAAGCAGTTCATGCTGTCATACACGTATATGTATCTAGTTAGTTGTGGTAATAAGAGCGTAGAAAGCACAATGTGTCCAGCGTGCGGTTGTCCAGGCGAGAGCGCACCTTCATGCAGAGTACACTAGCTGAAGTAGGCGGCACAGTCATCAGATACTGATACACTTGTTCTAAACAACGCCTGCACTTGCCATTGCTCTGAAACGCCACCATTTCAGCTTTTACTGATGCATCCAGTTTCTTGTCATCATTCTGTGATGGCAAGTTTCTTGGCACAGATAATGTGGATGCAACAGACTGATGCATTGCAATTTCAAGTTGCTGTTCAAAGCTGTTGTCTGATGAAGTGCAAGCTGCAGCAATGGCGCCACCTTCTTCCGGTGTTGTGGATGTTGCAGCCGAACTACTGCTGTCAGTCTGTTCAAGTCGTGTTACCAGATGATGAATGAATTTTCAGATGACGTCATTAGATGGTACCGAGAACATGTCTGTAGTAGCCGTCTTTCGCGCAAAAGCTGTATGCAGATACTGGAGAACAGCAGCATGTAATCCTCGTCTGTTGTTTATTCTACACTAAAGAACATCAGCCAGAGTATTTGCAAGTTCTGAGCTCTGCTTCTGTAGCTGGACAATGCAGAACTGCAGAGCCGCTTCTGCGCTGATCAGATTTGTTTCACGCCTGCACAGTGCATTAACTACACGCTTCAACGGTTCCAAACTTGACACCATTTCACTGATAACTGTGAAGTCGGCGTCAGTTAAGTGTAACTGTTGCCCCAGATCAATCAGTGCCTTCTGTATTGGACCCTGTAATTGCAGAAATCTGCTCAACGTATCAACCAGCCTGTTCCACCTTGTCCTGCAGTCTAGCAGAAGACCGATTTCTTTGCCGAATTCACTCCACATACGGCTGAAGTATGTCGTCAATCTCCGTTGGTGAACGTCTAAAAATCTTGATAATTTTACGAACCTTGTTAACAACATCATCATATTCATCTGACAATTCCACAAGAAAATTGTAGCTTTCATCAACAACTTCTAGACCTTGTTTGCCATTAAGACTCTCAAGTATATCATCTTCATCATCGTCGTTACTGTTGTCAATGTTGCAATGAGATGACTCGGGCTCGGCTGTAGCAGTAGTAGCAGCACGACCTCTGCAGTGATACAGCACATCTAGCATTGCCAGCTGGATACAGTGCGCATAACATAATTGATGCTCAACTTCCAGTAGTCTTCCGACCTTTGTCATGACACTGGCACCGTCTGTACAGATGTCTACTACATCACTGGTAAGACTGAGCCCAAATTCTGCCAGTTTACTCTGCTGTAAGTCAATGCACTTCTCTCCCGGCATCGAGCCATGAACTCTGATTAATCCAAGGTTTCAATACTTCAGACCATGTTCATGGACATTCACATTCATATATCGTCGATTTCTAGTGGAAGTCCATTCATCAAACGTTATACTAAAGCGCTGACACTGCTTCTTCTTGTTAGCCATCTCTGCTATTACCAGCAATCGGATCGTTTGACCATGATCCATTACCAGATGCTTCACAGTTTCAGCAGAATTTGGCAAATTTCCGAAACCAAGTGCGGAGGGTGCTTTGCGTAAATCAGCTGATGAAACGAATATTCGGAACGGAAGTCCATCTCGAGCCGTCATTCGTGCTAATACTGCCTGCAATGTACTTTCGTTCTTGTTCTGCAGATATTTCATCATTGACCCCATTGCTTATGCACTTGGACGTCGTTGTTGTATTGTCATCATCCTCTGGTTTTCGTTTCATAAAAGTTATTTGATGAACTCTTCTCAGATGCTCATGTAATCCCTTTGTTGAGCCGCCAGCTGTTTTCAAAATAGTTTTACACAGTTTACACTCAGCCGACTGGCCTAGCTTTTCGCGCAAAAAATGCTGCCAAACTCTGTTGTTTTTAAACTCAACAAACTCGGCCATTCGTACGAGGCTTTCAACACAAACAACTGATGTTTTGACTGCCGACTGGACCCGAGCTCTGCTCCAGTTGGAAACTTGACACCAGCCTGTACTGTCAACAGCATGTGCCACAGACGTCAATGAGCTTTACCCTGTCCCGGTATTCGTGAGCTGCAAAGTGCAGACTCATCCCAGTCCACTGTGCTCAGTCTTAGTGGGAGCCGGGAGACTGACTGCTGCTGGTCTGATGTTGACTGAATTAATCAGCAACACACTACACTGTGGGCCAAAAAACCGTGCCACTTAATTATTTTCAACTATAACTTATTTCTTGATCGATTTTTACACGCTATATACAGTGCATCCATAAAGTATTCACAGCGCATCACTTTTTCCACATTTTGTTATGTTACAGCCTTATTCCAAAATGGATTAAATTCATTTTTTACCTCAGAATTCTACACACAACACCCCATAATGACAATGTAAAAAAAGTTTACTTGAGATTTTTGCAAATTTATTAAAAATAAAAAAACTGAAAAATCACATGTACATAACTATTCACAGCCTTTGCTCAATACTTTGTCGATGCACCTTTGGCAGCAATTACAGCCTCAAGTCTTTTTGAATATGATGCCACAAGCTTGGCATACCTATCCTTGGCCAGTTTCGCCCATTCCTCTTTGCAGCACCTCCCAAGCTCCATCAGGTTGGATGGGAAGCGTCGGTGCACAGCCATTTTAAGATCTCTCCAGAGATGTTCAATCGGATTCAAGTCTGAGCTCTGGCTGGGCCACTCAAGGACATTCACAGAGTTGTCCTGAAGCCACTCCTTTGATATCTTGGCTGTGTGCTTAGGGTCGTTGTCCTGCTGAAAGATGAACTGTCGCCCCAGTCTGAGGTCAAGAGTGCTCTGGAGCAGGTTTTCATCCAGGATGTGTCTGTACATTGCTGCAGTCATCTTTCCCTTTATCCTGACTAGTCTCCCAGTCCCTGCCGCTGAAAAACATCCCCACAGCATGATGCTGCCACCACCATGCTTCACTGTAGGGATGGTATTGGCCTAGTGATGAGCGGTGCCTGGTTTCCTCCAAACGTGACGCCTGGCATTCACACCAAAGAGTTTAATCTTTGTCTCAGCAGACCCGAGAATTTTCTTTCTCATGGTCTGAGAGTCCTTCAGGTGCCTTTTGGCAAACTCCAGGCGGGCTGCCATGTGCCTTTTACTAAGGAGTGGCTTCTGTCTGGCCACTCTACCATACAGGCCTGATTGGTGAATTGCTGCAGAGATGGTTGTCCTTCTGGAAGGTTCTCCTCTCTCCACAGAGGAACACTGGAGCTCTAACAGAGTGACCATTGGGTTCTTGGTCACCTCCCTGACTAAGGCCCTTCTCCCCCGATCGCTCAGTTTAGATGGCTGGCCAGCTCTAGGAAGAGTCGTGGTGGTTTCGAACTTCTTCCACTTATGGATGATGGAGGCCACTGTGCTCATTGGGACCTTCAAAGCAGCAGAAATTTTTCTGTAACCTTCCCCAGATTTGTGCCTTGAGACAATCCTGTCTCGGAGGTCTACAGACAATTCCTTTGACTTCATGCTTGGTTTGTGCTCTGACATGTAGTGATGGACCGCTCTATACTCGGGTTTCGACACTGTGTCGAGCTTTCGAAGCACTGGAGATTGAAGCGCTGCTTTGAGGCTTGCTTCAAATACGCCCGTCACGTGATTTTGAGTCACGCTAATGTAATGACATCATTGATATCTGCGCATTCAGCAGTCGATTTGGTCACTCACTATTCTGCTGAGTGCTTTGGCTCAAAGCGTAAAAGCAGTTGGTCCTGCTACAGCGCTAAGGTGCGCTAACCCAAGTTCAAATCCTAATTGGAGCTCACATATGTCGAAATAAGGATTTTGTATAAAACAGTTAAGTAGTACTTGTCTGAAAGTTAACAAATATATTTTGGAGACATTATGAACGATTTACATTGGGCACCTTTTTCCTTGGTGTGGAAACGTGTCCACCTAGAGTTTGTAACAAATTAATGAGCATATTTTGCGTAAGGTAGCACGTATTATAACAATCCAGAATCTATTCTACCCCATGTTGATCATATCAGAGAGGCTAAGAAACGCTTCACTAAAGCCGACGTGGTCATTACACCAGTATATGCGCAAGACACTCCTCATTAAACGTTTTTACTATTCAGTGATTCCCAGATCTGTAGCTGATTTGTATTATTGATTTCCAAAAAGCAATGTGAGGAAAAGCGTGTGCTGCATAACTAATCACAACTGTCTTTAAAACAGAATCAGCGCCATCAACAATGTCTTCTGCAATTTTAGGAAAGCCTCGGGATTTCTGCGTTAATGAGACAAAAAAGTTGTAAAGAAACTTTGCGAATTCATCCAGAGGTGAACATAAAGATCACTCAAGTACTGACAAGAAGGAGCAGCTGGATAAGCACATCTGGAGCCAAACTTTCGAAAAAGCACCTGACTTTGTCAGCAACATCCTTTCCTTCTGAATGCAACTTATCAAAGGCTGCGTGGGGGGGTAAATAAGTAATGTTCCAAACTGCAAAACAACAGAGTAAATCATTGATGTAAATAGAATTATTGAAAGACTAAGCTTTTGTCGTTTCTGTATTCTTAAACCATCTTCCAGTTACACAATCCCCCACAGTCACTGTCACATTTAACGTTCCCTGCTCTTTACCTGTCTTGTTACCCAAAGCATCAACACTCAGTTTCCTTCAAGGCTTTACCGTCCTTCCTTTCATAGACATAAAATAGATAGATAGATAGATAGATAGATAGATACTTTATTAATCCCAATGGGAAATTCACATTCTTCAGCAGCAGCATACTGATACAATAAATAATATTAAATTAAAGAATGATAATAATACAGGTGAAAAAAACAGACAATAACTATGTATAATGTTAAATATTAACGTTTACCCCCCCTGGTGGAATTAAAGAGTCGCATAGTTTGGGGGAGGAACGATCTCCTCAATCTGTCTGTGGAGCAGGACAGTGACAGCAGTCTGTCGCTGAAGCTGCTCTTCTGTCTGGAGATGACATTATTTAGTGGATGCAGTGGATTCTCCATAATTGATAGGAGCCTGCTGAGCGCCCTTCGCTCTGCCACAGATGTTAAACTGTCCAGCTCCATGCCAACAATAGAGCCTGCCTTCCTCACCAGTTTGTCCAGGCGTGAGGCGTCTTTCCTCTTAATGCTGCCTCCCCAGCACACCACTGCGTAGAAGAGGGCGTTCGCCACAACTGTTTGATAGAACATCTGCAGCATCTTATTGCAGATGTTGAAGGAAGCCAGCCTTCTAAGGAAGTATAACCGGCTTTGTCCTTTCTTGCACAGCGCATCAGTATTGGCAGTCCAGTCTAATTTATCATCCAGCTGCACTCCCAGATATTTATAGGTATGCACCATCTGCACACAGTCACCTTTGATGATCACTGGGTCTATGAGGGGTCTGGGCCTCCTAAAATCCACCACCAGCTCCTTGGTTTTGCTGGTGTTCAGGTGTAGGTGGTTTGAGTCGGACCATTTAACAAAGTCATTGATTAGGTCCCTATACTCCTCCTCCAGCCCATTCCTGATACAGCCCACGATAGCAGTGTCATCAGCGAACTTTTGCACATGGCAGGACTCCGAGTTGTATTGGAAGTCCGATGTATATAGGCTGAACAGGACCGGAGAAAGTACAGTCCCTTGTGGCGCTCCTGTGTTGCTGACCACAATGTCAGACGTGCAGTTCCCAAGACGCACATACTGAGGTCTGTCTTTAAGATAGTCCACGATCCATGCCACTAGGTATGAATCTAATCCCATCTCTGTCAGCTTGTCCCTAAGGAGCAGAGGTTGGATTGTGTTGAAGACACTAGAGAAGTCTAGAAACATATAAATAAAATATATACATATACATAAAATAAGACACACATTTCCTCTACATACGTGTCCAATAATAATAGTAAACTGGCAAGAACGAGAAAAAGCACAAGATGGCACACGTTACACTCGGGGGCAAATGCAATGGAGAATACCGACAATGTACACCTTCAGAAGTGGAATAAATCGACTGTATAAGTAAAACATTTCAGATAAATTTATGAATTTTGTTAATCATAAATAATGCAACATAACTATTATATGTGTTGTTACTTTTTATTTATTCTCACCAAACGTTACATATCTACATGGGAAATGAACATGGGTAATATGTTTATAATCATTCTCACTAAAATACACTGTCAAAATATATTAATGAGCAAACTGAGAAACGTTGGCCTTTAGGAAATATCAAAAAGCGTGTGCGCTGTCATTTAGGACAGAATGCATTGTTAACTTGATGCGCACTCTACTGACGCAATGTCACGAAAAAAAAGAAACAGCGCAGTCCATGCAAACTCATATCCTCCTTGGTTTTTGACCTTATGATTAATTGTCAATATCAAATCAATAAAGTCATTTTAAGAAGATGACAAGTCTGCTATAGTCAGTTCAATTAACGCTCCTTTTAAAAAGTTTGCTTATACAGAATATAAAACAGAATCTCAATGATACGGGACTCGCGAGTAGTAACAAATAATATGTGACACTGAGTAATTATAATTCCTAATAACGGGAACAAGTAAAAACTACGACTTCTTAAAACGGACACTGTAAACGTAGGCATTTCAATAAATAATTTAGGAGACTTGTGTGTGCATTTCAATACCAATTTAAGAACTACGTAGGCTACCTGTTGTACTATAAACGGTACCTGAAGTAGCACTTAACAGTAAATAGTCTAACAGAACAATGACTGACTGAAACGAAGATGCTGCGCCGCTACAATAAAGGTTCACACTGTCATTCTGCATGTTTAGAAGGTGCTGATTGGCTGAAACTGTTTATAGAGAATTGTCTCAAATTGGTAGTGCTGTATAGCGATCAGAAACGAAAAGACACATTTAGGCATGCTGCACAGTAGTTTGTTTTTCTACAATACAAATTCAGTACGACACCAGGGACTCCAAACACACAAATATGAAGCTTATTACGTTTTACAGTGAAACTCTTTACATACACAATATAATTAGGGACATGTGCCCCCTGCCCGACTACGGCGGCCCAACCTTCCTTTGATAGCTCAATTCGCTTGCTATCCATCCAAGCTGAAAATATTGTTAAATGGAGGAATTGAAAAAAAAACCTTTCACAAGTGGAGGATCAACGACGCGAACCCCTGGTGTTTTTACTGAGAGACAGTTGCGATACCATTGAGCCACCTAATCGGGATAATTAACGAGCTTCGCACAGATGAACTACTACTACTGTTCTTACTGCGGCGGATGTGGAAATATGTTGTTTGACATATACACGTTAAATTGGTTTAATTGACGCGAGAGTATCATTGTTGTATTCTCCTAATGAAGACAAAAAATTGTATTTATAGATGTATACTATATGACGTACGGTTTTGAACAAAATTAAGCATTCCATAAAAAGGTTGCACAATTTACCTAATCTTTTTATATATATATATATATATATATATATATATATATATATACACAGTAATCCCTCGCTATATCGCGCTTCGCCTTTCGCGGCTTCACTCCATCGCGGATTTTATATGTAAGCATATTTAAATATATATTGCGGATTTTTCGCTGCTTCGCCGGTTTCTGTGGACAATGGGTCTTTTAATTTCTGGTACATGCTTCCTCAGTTGGTTTGCCCAGTTGATTTCATACAAGGGACGCTATTGGCAGATGGCTGAGAAGCTACCCAGCTTACTTTTCTCTGTCTCTTTTGCTGACTTTCTCTGATCCTGACGTAGGGGGATTGAGCAGGGGGGCTGTTCGCACACCTAGACGATACGGACGCTCGTCTAAAAATGCTGAAAGATTATCTTCACATTGCTATCTTTTGTGCAGCTGCTTCCTGAAACGACATGCTGAACGGTGCTTCGCATACTTAAAAGCACGAAGGGCACGTATTGATTTTTTTATCTGTCTCTCTCTATCTCTCTCTCTATCTCTCTCTGCTCCTGACGGAGGGGATGTGAGCTGCCGCCTTCAACAGCTTTGTGCCGCGGTGCTTCGCATACTTAAAAGCCAAACAGCCCTATTGATTTGTTTGCTCCTTTGAAGAGGAAGATATGTTTGCATTCTTTTAATTGTGAGACTGAACTGTCATCTCTGTCTTGTCATGGAGCACAGTTTAAACTTTTGAAAAAGAGACAAATGTTTGTTTGCAGTGTTTGAATAACGTTCCTGTCTCTCTACAACCTCCTGTGTTTCTGCGCAAATCTGTGACCCAAGCATGACAATATAAAAATAACCATATAAACATATGGTTTCTACTTCGCGGATTTTCTTATTTCGCGGGTGGCTCTGGAACACAACCCCCGCGATGGAGGAGGGATTACTGTATATATATATATATATATATATATATATATATATATATATATATATATATCAACTTTATATTATATATATATATATATATCAACTTTATATTATATATATATATATATATATATATATATATATATGACAATATATCTTTGACACTATGTATCAGACAAAGGAAATCACAGCAATCCACAAGAACAATAATTACTTCTCAGCAACTACCTGAATTGTAGTTTAACTATATTAACTGAAGTGTGTAATGTCAATATGAATTACAAAATATAACTAGAGAGTTAAGTGTCAGGTAGACTCTCAAAATATAGAGGTCAATGCCTTTGAGTGTGCTGAGGCTTCACAAAGATTCAGTAACCAGTGACCATGTCTGCTCGAGGCTTCGAAGCCCTGTCATAATCCAATCTCAGTACTACGCATGTCTGAGGCTTCAGAGCCCCGTCATGATCTCAGTACTACGCATGTCTGAGGCTTCAGAGCCCTGCTCGAAGCCCATCATGACGCAATCTCAGTACTACGCATTTCTGAGGCTTCAGAGCCCCGTTATGACCTCAGTACTACGCATGTCTGAGGCTTCGGAGCCCCGTCATGATCTCAGTACTACGCATGTCTGAGGCTTCGGAGCCCCGTCATGAACTCAGTACTACGCATGTCTGAGGCTTCAGAGCCCCGCTCGAAGCCCGTCATGACGCAATCTCAGTACTACGCATGTCTGAGGCTTCAGAGCCCCGTCATGATCTCAGTACTACGCATGTCTGAGGCTTCAGAGCCCCGTCATGAGCTCAGTACTATGCATGTCTGAGGCTTCAGAGCCCCGCTCGAAGCCCGTCATGACGCAATCTCAGTACTACACATGTCTGAGGCTTCGAATGCCTCAGTTAACCCAGTGCGCATGTCCGAGGCTTCGAATCTGCTCGAGGCTTCAAAGCCTCAGTTAACCCAGTGCGCATGTCTGAGGCTTTGAATCTGCTCGAGGCTTCAAAGCCTCAGTTAACCCAGTGTGCATGTCTGAGGCTTCGGAGCCCCGTCATGATCTTAGTACTACGCATGTCTGAGGCTTTGAAGCCCCGTTTGAAGCTCGTCATGACGCAATCTCAGCACTACGCATGACTGAGGCTTTGGATACCCGTCATGATGCAATCTCAGTACGCATGTCTGCTCAGTGCTTCTAACCAAGCTTGACGATTCCAGTGTGCATGTCTGCTTAGTGCTTCGAATCATTATTCATCGAGCTCCCGTTTGAAGTACATATGGCATCAGCAGAGTTCAAAAACTCGACAGAATTCCCATTGAAAAGAATGTTTGTGGATGATCCATACATGTTAAATGATTGTGCCCAATAATACTTTGTGGCAAAAAATAAAATTATAAATTATACATCATACAAATGCCGACTTGTAGAATGCATAATGCTGCAAAGAAGAGCTTTAGTAATACGGGTGACGACCCATCTCTCACTATAATACTCTCATAAATATCCATTCTTCACCTCATGCAATGTTTTCATGCAACACTGAACGTATGTCATATAGTATACATCTATATATCATTGTTTTTGTCTTCATTACATACATACTGTACATACAAAACATGCATTATATACATCCACCCAGCTGAAAACAGTAGTGGTGCAGCGGTAGCATTGCCGCTCCATAATAAGGCTTGTGTGGGTTCGGGTCCATTTTGGAATAAGGCTGTAACATAACAAAATGTGGAAAAAGTGATGCGCTGTGAATACTTTCCGGATGCACTGTGTGTATATATATATATATATATATATATATATATATATATATATATATATATATATTTTCTATATTATATATATTCTACATTATATATTTTTTATATATATTTATATACATATATGTATGTGTGTGTGTGTATATGTAAACATTATTATTGGACTTTTACCTAGTGTCTGGAGTCAAATCTGAGGGTTCAAGGGGTCGACAATGCCTCTATCTGTTACAATATATATATAATATACAGTGGAACCTCGAGATACGATCACCTCTGTATACGAGAAATTCAAAATACGAGGAAAGTATGAGCGAAAAATTCAGATCTAAATACAAGCATTGGCTCACGTAACGAGCCACGAGCTAGGCTGTGGGTATAGCTCGCGGCTTAGCGAGGGGGCGTGGTAGCTGTAGCGAGCCGCAGGGCGATCTGCGGTGTCTGCGTTTCTCACCTAAGTGCACAGGTGGGAAACTGCCCACATCCGTGATTTGTCCTGTGGCTGATGGGCTGGGCAGGGTTGCCACCCGTCCTTTAAAATACGGAATCGTCCAGTATTTGAGAATGAAATTGTGCGTCCCGTTTTGAATCAATACTTATTTTTTTGTATTAAAAGTGGTAACCCTAGCAGCTGCCATGTCTTCCCCGCATATATAGAGAAGCGCGAGCCGGTTAAGGGGGAGAAGAAGTAAAAGAAAAGAGAGGAGAGGAGAGAGAACGGAGGTTGCAGGAGGAGGCAGGAATCCGCAGCAGTAGGAAGTCTGTGCGAGAGAGCGAGCGAGCGAGTACAGGCTCGCGTGTAGCTGAACAGGCGAGCCAAACAGCTGAAGCAGGACGGTGTAGAGAAGGTCAACTGCATTAAGTGTCTTGCCTGTTGCAGAGCCCGCCTGGGAGAAGCAGGTGAGACGCTAACAGAGAAGAAGCACTGGGGATTGTCATCTGTTTTTTGAAGACTGCTTCCTGTTGACGTTTTAACCTCGTGTTAAAGGATTGTTATTCTTATGTACTTTAAACCTCCACTTCACAACTGTTTTGGATTAAAGATTTATTGAATGCTCTACTGCACTTTGGACACCTGTTTTGATTCTTTTAATAATCAGTTATATTATTTACCAGTGTTATTTATTAAAGGTAGACTACAGTATATATAATTTATCAGTGTTATTTGTTAGGAAAATTGATTTTTATGTTAATATATTTGGGATGCGGAACGGATTAACTGGATTTCCATTATTTTCAATGGGGACGTTTGTTCTAGATACGAGAAATTCGCTATAAAAGCTCAGTGCTGGAACGAATTAAACTCGTATCTAGAGGTTCCACTGTGTATATATATATATATATATATAAAATATGTATATATATATATATATATATATATATATATATATATATATATATATATATATTATATATATATAAATTATATATATGTGTGTGTTTGTGTATATTACCTGTGTTACCGAGCTTTACCTGGCAAAGTTTCTAAGCCTGTGTGCCTCGGTTACAGTGCCTCTTTTTTTTAAGCAGGGGCTAATATTATTAGTTCACTTGAGCCGCTTTACTGTTGAAAATGCTACATATGGTCCTTGGTGGTGCTGGTGTCAAAGAGATTGCAGCAGAATTCTTTATTAAAGGATCTCCTCAGTAGTGGTATTTGGTAATGTTACAAAGGTGATCTGAAGTTGATTTATTCAAGGCTAAATTCTGCTAAAAATCGAGTACTTCCCTAATGTACAGTGGGTTTGAATAAATGTCTACCAACAAACAAACAAAAAAAATATTAATTACTTTTACTCGCTTAAAAGCATTGTCCCATTTTCTTCTTATCACATTTTTAAAAACAGCGAAAAAAAATTGTGCTTTATTCTGTTCAGTCATGGTTTGGCTCCTACTGATTATTTGCTGTGTAATTTTTTTTTTAAACTCTATTTTTATTGTGAACTTGATGATATGCAGGTTGACAGCAGTGTTGGCTTTTTCAAAAATGCAAAGCTTTGCAATGAAAAAGCAAATGTAGTATTATCAGTTAATCTCAGATTGCCACGTATTGTGTACACAATAAAATGAAGTGCATACTTGACCAAATGTATCACACTGCCACTGTCCCGCTGCATGAAGATCGTTTCATAGACATCACAATAGGTAATGATAAGCAGAATAAGCTGTGTTCCCTTTTGAATGCATTACATTTCGTGTGAGATTTTCCAATAGTGAAACTTACTGAAATAAGATATTTGGGTTTGGAGTTTTTAAAGTTTTTTTGGGGGGGAGGGATATAGAAAGAAAGGAAGATTGCTTTTAATGGATTTTGCATACGCTGGTTTGGCAACACAATTCTCAATCAGAAGTTAGAGGTCATCATTCTGGGTTGCTAGTCTTAGAGAGTTTCAAAGAAAAAGCCATATGTGAAACTGCCGAGTAAATAGAAAAGGTTAAAGTGGGCAAAAGAACACAGACATTGGACAGAAGATGACTGCGAAACCATATTATGGTCCGCATCCTGGAATTGTCTTTTCTCTGTTGCAGGTGACACTGGTATTTGGTGTGCAATTAGTGAAGAAGACAACTGAAGACCTGTAAGGCTTTTGTTTCTCAGACTATACAGTATGCTGTTTTCTCATCCACTGATAGCGTTGCCCATCTTGGCTTTCCCCTTCTTTTTAAATCCTGGTTTGACACAGTTCATCCTCTTCTTTCAGAACAGTAATAGACACCTTTGTATGAAATCTTCAATTTTTTGCCAATCTGTCGCATGCAATAACCTTCATTATGCAAAAAAAAAAATAGAGTAACATATTTCTTAAGAAAGATGTATCTTTTTGGCTATTTTTGCACCTACAACTAAACATTAGGAATGTCAGTACCTTGTAACACAAATGAACAGGGTAACAGGTTTCATTGGTGCTAATGCTGTTATGAATAATGAACAGAGTGGCAAGAGTATAGAGGATGTTGAATGATTCCAGTCCAGCTTTCTTTAATACTACAGAAAATCTCAGTTGCATTCAAGATCGTCCAAGATGCATCTTTTACTGTCAGTCTTTCTATGTAACTACAGCATGAGTGTTTGCTGTAATCTTACATTTTCTCATCCAAACTAGTAAGAGAAACATCCATTGATCTAGTTATATTACTTTCACTTTGACATGCAGTGGAGAGAGAATGACTTAATGGATCAAGTGTTGATGTGTACTAGCTAAGTGTTGTATTTGTAAAGTAATGCGCTGCTCTAATTCTTGCTGTACTGAACTGAAAGAAGGTTCTTTGCTGTACTATTATCAACTTTCACATTTCCAACATTGCTAAAAAGACACTTTACAGACGATTATAGACTGTCTCAGGCTTCTTGTATAAAAAGAATTATTAATATTTGCACAGTCTATTTGCATAGCACATGTATACTTGTAAATATGTGTGATTTACATCCTTTTTACTAAATGTTAGACTTTTGTTCTTGTTCTTGGTGGGGTTTGGCAAATTACTAGGAAGAGGTAGCTAAATACTCAGTAGTTTTAGTTAATGTTACACGTTAAGAATTTAATAATACACAAATTTAATTTCATAAAATTTCTCAAGATATTGTGTGTATATGTTAAGAAATGATATCCTCTTTTGGCAGATGCCTGTGCTGAATTAGATTTTTTCCTATGTTCTATCTTGAATGTTAGCAGTGTTTTAGGTAGAAAAATAAAGAGAGAGACTAGACAAAAACAAAATAGCTCAGAAGGAGGAAACATTTCCCTTGAGAACTGAACATGTCCCCATGCCATAAACAGTTGAGATTTTACATTTAATTTTTAACATCCCAGTTGAGGATTTGCTGTAATGCAGAGCAGCTGGGGTGCAGCCAATAAAAATATCCCAATTCCAGTAAAAACCGGCATCAGACACATGCAGTATTAGGCAAATAGCTTTTACTGAATCGTCTAGAATGAAACCATTCTGACAGGTAAAAAGGCTCTTATTTTGTTGTTTAGGAATGGTTAATATGAGCATATAGCAGTAGGAAGAGTTTTTTTTATCAGTTTGAATACTTTTTTCTAGTTTTATTTTTCTAATTCAGTACTTTAGATTTATTTCTGAAGAAGTTTAATACTTTACTTTAAAGTAGTGTTTTAATGAAAGTTCCCATTCACCTTGAAAGAAACAGGGATGAATAAATGGTCTGTAGAGAAAAAAATTTGTTTTCCAGAAACATTTACAGGCCTTGCAATTGTGCCATGTAAGAGCCGTATATCACAGAACTCAGCCACAGGGGATGCACAAACCAGTGTGTTTCTTCGTGCCAGTCCCAAGCCTGGATAAATGGGGAGGGTTAAGTCAGGAAGGGCTTCCGGTGTAAAATTTTGCCAAATCAATATGCGGACAACAATACAAATTTCCATACCAGATCGTTCAAGCCCAGGGTTAACAATGACCACCACCAGTACTGTTAGCCAACAGGGTGCTGGTGGAAACTGGGCAACTGTTGGCCGAAGAAGGAGGAGATGAGGGAGACGTGTCCAGAGGCAGGAGGAGAGGAGGAAAGTAAAGAGAGTGGAACTGAGGGTAGGAACTTTGAATGTTGGCAGTATGACTGGTAAGGGGAGAGAGTTAGCGGATATGATGGAGAGAAGGAAGGTTGATATATTGTGCGTGCAAGAGACTAAATGGAAGGGGAGTAAGGCCAGGTGGATTCAAATTGTTCTATCATGGTGTGGATGGGAGGAGAAATGGGGTAGGAGTTATTCTGAAGGAACAGTATGTCAAGAGTGTTTTGGAGGTGAAAAGAGTGTCAGGCAGAGTAATGATTATGAAGCTGGAAACTGGAGGTGTGATGATGAATGTTGTTAGTGTATATGCACTGCAAGTTGGGTGTGCAGTGGGTGAGAGAGAAGATTTTTGGAGTGAGTTGGATGAAGTGATGAACAGTGTACCCAAGGGACAGAAAGTGGTGATTGGAGTGTATTTCAATGGGTATGTTGGTGAAGGGAACAGTGGAGACGAGGAGGTGATGGGTAGGTATGGTGTCAAGGAGAGGAATGAAGAAGGTCAGAGGATAGTGGATTTTGCCAAAAGGATGCACATGGCTGTGGTGAATACGTATTTTAAGAAGAGGGTGGAACATAGGGATACGTACAAGAGTGGAGGAAGATGCACACAGGTAGATTACATCCTATGCAGAAGAGTTAATCTGAAGGAGATTGAAGACTGCAAAGTGGTGGCAGGGGAAAGTGTAGTTAAGCAGCATAGGATGGTGGTCTGTATGATGACGTTGGAGATCAAGAAGAGGAAGAGCGTGAGGGTAGAGCCAAGGATCAAATGGTGGAAGTTGAAAAAGGAAGACTGCAAGGTTGAGTTTAGGGACGATGTGAGACAGGCACTGGGTGGCAGTGATGAGTTACCAGACAGCTGGGAAACTACAGCAGATGCAGCAAGAAGGGTGCTTGGCATGACATCTGGAAAGAGGAGGGAGGAAAAGGAAACCTGGTGGTGGAATGAGGAAATACAGGAGAGTATACAGAGGAAGAGGATGGCAAAGAAGAAGTGGGATAGTCAGAGAGATGCAGAAGGTAGACAAGAGTACAAGGAGATAAGGCGCAAGGTGAAGAGAGAGGTGGCAAAGGCTAAAGAAAAAGCGTATGATGAGTTATATGAGAGGTTGGACACTAGGGAGGGAGAATAGGACCTGTACCAATTGGCTAGACAGAGGGACCGAGCTGGGAAAGATGTGCAGCAGGTTAGGGTGATAAAGGATAAAGATGGAAATGTACTTTGAGAGGCTGATGAATGGAAGAGAACGAGAGAGAGAAGAGGTTGGATGATGTGGAGATAGTGAATCAGGAAGTGCAATGGATTAGCAAGGAGGAAGTAAGGACAGCTATGAAGAGAATGAAAAATGGAAAGGCCACTGGTCCAGATGACATACCTATGGATGCATGGAGATGTTTAGGAGAGATGGCATTGGAGTTTTTAACCAGATTGTTTAATGGAATCTTGGAAAGTGAGAGGATGCCGGAGGAGTGGAGATGAAGTGTACTGGTGCCGATATTTTAGAATAAGGGGATGTGCAGGACTGCAGTATGTACAGGGGAATAAAATTGATGAGCCACAGCATGAAGTTATGGGAAAGAGTAGTGGAAACTAAGTTAAGAAGTGAGGTGATGATTAATGAGCAGCAGTATGGTTTCATGCCAAGAAAGGGCAAAACAGATGCAATGTTTGCTCAGAGGATGTTGGAGAAGTTTAGAGAAGGCCAGAAGGAGTTGCATTGCGTCTTTGTAGACCTGGAGAAAGCATATGGCAGGGTGCCTTGAGAGGAGCTGTGGTATTGTATGAGGAAGTCGGGAATGGCAGAGAAGTACGTAAGAGTTGTACAGGATATGTACGAGGGAAGTGTGACAGTGGTGAGGTCTGCGGTAGGATTGACGAATGCATTCAAGTTGGAGGTGGGATTACATCAAGGGGCTCTGAGCCCTTTCTTATTTGCAATGGTGATGGACAGGTTGACAGACGAGATTAGACAGGAGTCCCCGTGGACTATGATGTTTGCTGATGACATTATGATCTGTAGCGATAGTAAGGAGCAGGTTGAGGAGACCCTGGAGAGGTGGAGATATGCTCTAGAGAGGAGAGGAATGAAGGTCAGAAGGAACAAGACAGAATACATGTGTGTAAATGAGAGGACGGTCAGTGGAATGGTGAGGATGCAGGGAGTAGAGTTGGTGAAGGTGGATGAGTTTAAATACTTGGGATCAACAATACAGAGTAATGGGGATTTTGGAAGAGAGGTGAAAAAGAGAGTGCAGGCAGGGTGAAATGGGTGGAGAAGAGTGTCAGGAGTAATTTGTGATAGACTGGTATCAGCAAGAGTGAAAGGGAAGGTCTAGAGGACAGTAGTGAGACCAGCTATGTTATACGGGTTGGAGACGATGGCATTGACCAGAAAACAGGAGACTGATTCTGGAGGTAGCAGAGTTAAAGATGCTAAGATTTGCACTGGGTGTGACAAGGATGGATAGGATTAGAAATGAGTACATTAGAGGGTCAGCTCAAGTTGGACGGTTGGGAGACAAAGTCAGAGAGGCGAGATTGCGTTGGTTTGGACATGTGCAGAGGAGAGATGCTGAGTATATTGGGAGAAGGATGCTAAGGATAGAGCTGCCAGGGAAGGGGAAAAGAGGAAGGCTTAATAAAGTTTATGGATGTGGTGAGAGAGGACATGCAGGTGATGGGTGTAACAGAGCAAGATGCAGAGAAGATATGGAAGGAGATGATCCGCTGTGGCAACCCCTAACGGGAGCAGCCGAAAGAAGAAGAAGAGCTGTATATCACAGATTAGTGAAATGCAAAATACTGAGACACATCAAATTGAAGTCTGCAGTTTGTTGCTTTGCAAAGCATACATGCCATTATTTTCTGGACAGTTAGATCTATACAAAATTCTGAACAACTTTTTTCCTGTCTCTCTTTTTCAAACAACACATAGTTACGGTATAGATTTTCCTTAATTTTTGTTCAAAGAATTATATGTTAGTTTAAAGTCTAATTTGTTGTTTGGTTTTTAACTTGGTAATTTGTTAGCCTTTATGAGGTGTTCAATTTGAAACCAGTCTTCAGACATCAGCAGTCTACTGGAGGTTAAAATCAACTTTACATCTGACTCGGTGGTTGTGCAAAGAAATAAGTTTCAGTGTAGTTTTTTAGGTTTTAACTTAACATTTCCTATGAAAGTTAGAAAACAAAGCTTATAAGGTCTAAAACTTATTTTACTCAAATGCATTAGTAGATTCTGTTAACTATAGCTCCTACATTCAAAACTCAACTGTACAAATAATTTGGCAGATTTTTACTATAACTGTTAGGTTATGTATTAATCTGTCTCCAAACCAAAAGTACAAAGCAGAAATGATACTTAGTCTTTGTCTGCTCCTTGTCATGTCAAGTGCTGAAGGCAATCTTTTGTCCTGATGGTTTTTTAGGTCACATACTGCAGCAGCAGCATACTGATAAAGAAAATATTAAATTAAAGAGTGATAACAATGCAGGTATACAGACAGACAATAACTTTGAATAATGTTAATGTTTAGCCCGTCGCTCGGCCACAGATGTCAAAACTGTCCAGCTCTGTGCCTACAATAGAGACTGCCTTCCTCACCAGTTTGTCTAGGCGTGAGGCGTCTCTCTTCTTTATGCTGCCTCCCCAGCACATCACCATGTAGAAGAGGGCACTCACCACAACCGTCTGATAGAACATCTGCAGCATCTTATTGCAGATGTTGAAGGACGCCAGCCTTCTAAGGAAGTATAGTTGGCTCTGTCCTTTCTTACACAGAGCATCAGTATTGGCAGTCCAGTCCAATTTATCATCCAGCTGCACTCCCAGGCATTTATAGGTCTGCACTCTCTGCACACAGTCATCTCTGATGATTACGGGGTCCACGAGGGTCCTG
Organism: Erpetoichthys calabaricus; assembly: GCF_900747795.2. Taxonomy (NCBI): domain Eukaryota; kingdom Metazoa; phylum Chordata; class Cladistia; order Polypteriformes; family Polypteridae; genus Erpetoichthys; species Erpetoichthys calabaricus. Next base: position 106,444,049 of record NC_041394.2, on the reverse strand, counting down.
GGCCTCCTAAAATCCACCACCAGCTCCTTGGTTTTGCTGGTGTTCAGGTGTAGGTGGTTTGAGTCGCACCATTTAACAAAGTCCTTGATTAGGTTCCTGTACTCCTCCTCCTGCCCACTCCTGATGCAGCCCACGATAGCAGTGTTGTCAGTGAACTTTTGCACGTGGCAGGACTCCGAATTGTATTGGAAGTCCGATGTATATAGGCAGAACAGGACTGGAGAAAGTACAGTCCCCTGCGGTGCTCCTGTGTTGCTGACCACAATGTCAGACCTGCAGTTCCTGAGACGCACATACTGAGGTTTGTCTTTAAGATAGTCCACGATCCATGCCACCAGGTATGAATCTACTCCCATCTCTGTCAGCTTGTCCCTAAGGAGCAGAGGTTGGATTGTGTTGAAGGCGCTAGAGAAGTCCAGAAACATAATTCTTACAGCACCACTGCCTCTGTCCAAGTGGGAGAGGGATCGGTGTAGCATGTAGATGATGGCATCCTCCGCTCCCACCTTCTCCTGGTATGCGAACTGCAGAGGGTTGAGGGCGTGACGAACCTATGGCCTAAGGTGGTGAAGCAGCAGCCGCTCCATGGTTTTCATCACATGTGACATCAGAGCGACAGGCCGGAAGTCATTCAGCTCACTAGGATGTGGTACCTTTGGTACTGGGGTGATGCAAGATGTTTTCCAAAGCCTCGGGACTCTCCCCTGTTCCAGGCTCATATTGAAGATGTGCTGTAGAGGACTCCCCAGCTCCAATGCACAGGCCTTCAGCAGTCGTGGCGATACTCCATCTGGACCCGCTGCTTTACTGGCACAAAGCCTCCCCAGCTCTCTGCTTACCTGGGCTTCTGTAATTGTGGGTTGAGGTTAACTCTCTCCTATGCCGGTATCAGCAGAAGAATGGGTGGAGGGTGCAGTACTCCGAGGTGAGAGTGGGTTAGGGTGGTCAAACCTGTTTAAAAAAAAAAAAAAAAAAAAAAAAAAGTTGTTCATCTGGTTTGCTCTCTCCACCTCTCTCGATGGTGCCACCCCGTTTCGAGCTGCAGCCAGTGATGATCTTTATCCCATCCCACACTTCCTTCATGCTGTTATTCTGCAACTTCTGCTCCAACTTTCTCCTGTACTGTTCCTTCACCACCCTGACCTGGACTCGGAGTTCCTTATAATTACATATAATTACATTCTATCTTTACTGTTACTTTTTAATATCTTTTTAATAGACTCATATCTCTGTCTTTGATTAAGTAAATGAACATAAATAAAAAATGACCCAATTTTCAAAATAGTTGACTAAGTCCCTTAATGTAACACCATCCATATATTTTCTAAGAGAGTTATTTTCAGTGACAAAACTCAGAGGGATGAAAGATGTATGAGGTAACAAAACAGGCTAGTCCTAAACAGCATGGTAAAAGCACTGTAATTAGTACAATGGTTGAAAAAGTGTTGTCATATCACATTTGTCTTACTTTACAGTTAGATAGCGGTTGAGATACAGTTGCTTCTACCTACTTTCTTTCTTTGAATTTTGGAATCTTGTGTTACATTTTGGAGAGCTGGATTGCAGTGCAGCTGCTGGAAGTTTATATCAGGGCCTGCACAATCTTGGTTGAATTCCTTTTTGTCCCTGAGTCAAATATCCCTTGTAGCCACAAAAATTGCTGTCCACAGATAATGGACCTTAGTCTAATTGTGTTCTTCATGCAGCTCTTGCTAACTACTGACATTCCCCATGCCAAGCCAAGAATGAGAACATAAGTATGCTCTCATTGCGATACATGCAGTATTTCTCCAGTATCCTGAGGGACACATTAGTGTGTCTTGGCCTCCTTAGTAAATAGCTATATTGCTGACACAATTTGCAGATATATTGAGTGTTACAAGGCAAAGTATAAATGTTACTAACAACTCTGTTTGATCCTTGGTGTGCAGACGCAGCTAAGGAAATAGAGCTAGAAGGCCAGTCAAGCCACAAGTTCCAAATCAAATTAAAGAATCCAGTTCATACAATACAAACAGTATTGGATGGGGCATTTTGATTTTATTTTACTAACCTTTTTCTGCAGCATTTTCAAAACTGGGTCACAGTGCTGCCTTAACATGCTTAGATCCTTGAGTTGTCTTTCTCAGGAATACTTTAGGGTCTTCCTGTTGTCTGTCAGTGTTAAACTTTTCATATTTCTTTTACCTTTTTTAAAATCCTGTTCATTGGTTATGTTTAATAGTATGTCATTACTTTATCAAATAAAATGCCTTGAATCTGCTGTAATACTTCTGTGTAAAATAAAATGTGATTAATAATGTAAGATTTCTTCTGTGTCAGCTTTGCATTTGCATGTTTTTCTTCTGGGAAGTTTTTCTACATTCCAAAATCATACAGTTAGTTTTTTTGTCAAGTTGAAATTAGTCTAGTGAAAAGGTCTTCAACCTTTTTTCCCCTGAGAGCTACTTTTACAAAATGAAAATGGCTGAGAGCTACTCATGTTTTCTAACGCATATTCGTATAGCTTATTTCAACCCAAACAAACTGATTAAGCTTGTTTTGCCTGAACATTAACAAAATGTTGGTGTCCACAACTCACATTTTGCATTAAAACATCACAGAAAATATTTAGTTCACCTGCAAGTGTATTTTGTATGTCTATATTCATTTTCTAGTGTATCTCACACTATTGAATTAAAACATGAATGCTGTCAAAACTAAACAATGCAATTACAAATACACAGATATTACTTATTCATTTGTTATTTTGTTACATGTCACTGTTTCACTTCACAAGAAAATTTACATGTCCAGTTGCATGTGTGATGTGGTTTTTAGTTAGTCAGATGACTGGCACTGCATAGAGTCAACAAGAGAGGTATATGGTGGAGTGCATCTGCTTAGGTTCATTCTTATGGAGTCATTTAAATGTTCATCTGTCAGTCTTGTTCTGAACTTTGATTTCATGGCATTCAAGTCAGAAAAGGCAGACTCACAGAGGTGTGTAGACCCAAACAAAGCAAACATTTTCAGAGCTGCTTGATGAAGATTCTTATAGTTATCTGGCTCTACTAAGCTCCAGAAATACTGAGAATGCTGTTGAGACTTTAACTGCACATTATTTTGAAGGTTTACTAATATATAATACAGTGGTACCTTGAGATACGAGTGCCCCAACGTACGAGTTTTTTGAGATACAAGCCGTCACTAGGTCGATTTTTTTTGTCTTGGGTTACGAACCAAAATTCGAAATACGAGCCATCAATGAGCTTGTCCCCGCACATTCCAAGGAACTGACGACAGAGGAGTTGACGGAACTACAGACGCAGCAACATACGGAGGTTCTGCAGGAGATCGGTATCGCGGAGGAGGTTATCTCTTAAAGTGAGATAAAGGAAGTGTTTGTGAATTTCCCCTTGGGATTAATAAGGTATCTATCTATCTAGCTATCTATCAATGTGGGAAAAAGTTTTGAACTTTAAAGAAAAGAAACACCCTGAAAAAATTATAACTGATCATACAGCGGCGCTATTTAATGACACTTGCCTAACACTTGACTTTATTGAAAAGAAACTGCACGTGCACCAGCGCTATTTAATGACATTTGCCTAACGCTTGACTTTATTGAAAAGAAACTGAATGTGCAGCGGCGCTATTTAATGACACTTGCCTAACTCATTTCAGAAACATTCTAAAGGGGAAGCTACTTGGACAGGTTTCTATTGAAACGCCCTGCGAATGAAAGTGACGAAAGCGTGGCAAAAAAGAAAAAAAACTAGTGAAGAAGAAAATTAAGTTAAGCAAAAGTGAAGTGAAAGCAAAAAACATTACAATACGCTAATCGGCTTCGCCAACATCTGTTTACTTCTTTAGATTCTCTTTTATGTATTAGGTTTTATTTTGTTTGTATTCAATATTTGTTCATTATAAATACATTTTTCTTATGTTGAAAACATTTAACAAAAAATTGGGGTGGTTTTTTGGGGGCTGGCACGAATTATTCTCATTTCAATAAATTTCAGTGGGGAAAATTGATTTGAGATACGAGCATTTTGACTTACGAGCTCGGTCACGGAATGAATTAAACTTGTATCTCAAGGTATCACTGTATATAAAATCCAGTGTTTCTCTGTCTGTATGTCTGTCTGCTTTTCACGAGAGAACTGCTTAACAGATTTAGATTGTTTTTTTTTCTGTAATTTACTTGAACATTCCAGTTGATTTTGCGACTTCTCTCATTTCGCTATGTATCATAGTTCGTTTGCAGTACCGATTTATTTGTGCGAATCTGAGATCCACACAACAGGCTGGGGGGAGGGGCCTTCCTCACTCACTTTCAAGCTTCGGGGCATGTTCCCTAACTCCGCTTAGCTAGCGAACAAGACAACAATTGAATTCAGCTTTGTTTAATATTTAAAATAAAGTGTTACTTAGGTCTTGATGAGTGTGAGTCCAGATATTCTCTTAAGTGTATGCCACATTGAAAAGATTGCAATTCAGTTTGTGGATCATGATTGTGTGTTAAAAGGATCGTGATATGATTTTTTGGAAAGATCGCCCACTCCTAATTTGACTAATCAAGTTTTCAAATTTATGTACAGTAGGATTCATTAACCCTATGACGAGCTACTTGGAAAGTGGTTGCGAGCTACCGGTGGCTCACGAGCGACATGTTGGAGACCCAGGTCTAGTGTAACCGTATATGCATCAGCTTGTCTTGTGATAGTCTATTCCATGCCCCCTGCATTTCTCATTTTCAATGTCCAGCTCCCAGGGACTTGTATACTGTGATGGACGGCTGGCAGCTCAACCCGGCTGGGATGCCCAAAGAATAAAAGGATGGAGGAAGGCAGCAACTTGTGGACACTACCTCCCCCAAAGCGCTAGATGGCAGCTTCTCTAAATTGCAGCAGTGCCTCGGATTCCCGCAGGGCACTATGGGACATGGAGTCCGACAACACAGACCTGCTGGGTATCGTGGGTGCCATCAGGAGTCATGCCTCATCCTTACCCCGGAAGTACTCCCAAGTCATGAGGATGGAAGCTCCAAAGTACTTCCGGGCTGAAGAAAAAAGCAAGTTCTCTATCTGACCCGGAAGTGCTGGCAAGTCACGTGGACGGAAGGACAGAAGCACTTCCGGGTGAAGGACTATTTAAAGGACTCCGAGCCGAAGTTGGGAGGTGTATGACAGAACTTGCTGGGAGGAGTGAATTGTATTTATAATTATTGTAATTTGGGGTTTAATTACCTGTTAATTGTGGCTGGGGTGCTTTGGAGGCACTGTTTAAGAAAAAGAAGAAGCATTAAAATACTTCTGAGTGCTTTTACCCTATGTCCTGAGTGTCTGTCTGTTGGGTTTAAGAGGCAACAGCGACCCCTAGCATTGACAATCCATAAACCGTGCAGGATAAATGTCTAAAAAATAAAATGTTTAAAAACTTTAAGGGGCTGCGGTAGGTTGGCGCCCTGCCCGGGATTTGTTCCTGCATTGCACCCTGTACTGGCTGGGATTGGCTCCAGCAGACCCCCGTGACCCTGTGTTAGGATATAGCGGGTAGGAAAATGACTGACTGACTGACTTTAAGGGGTATCTATAAACAAGTATATAGCACCAGTGAATATGATTACTCTGACTTGATATGAAAGAGCATGGTATGGCCTGCATGGAGTTTGCACATTCTCCCTGTATCTATGTGGATTTTCCACTATGCATTCTGATCTTTCACCCATATCTTATCACATACATATTAAGTTAATTGTACACTGCAAACTGGTCCTGGACTAGGGTTAGCATCTGTGTTATGGTTAGTACTGTTGCAATAGTCGGCAAGTCCCCATAACCCTAAATTGGATTAGTTGGTTGATGGAGTGAGGGTTCATTTTTTGGCTATAGTGTACATCCACTGCTTACAATGAGATATTATCTGCATGGTAATAATTTGCTGCTTAAAGCATTTTTTTTTATCAGTTTCAAATTTTACAAACACAACACATAGCAACAGGGACTAAAACTAGAAAATCTATATTGATGACATGTGCCAGGAACTGGGGTAGAGAAAATCATCGTTGATCACCTTTCTATTTGTTAAGCTGTCACAAAAACGTTTTCATTAACGTTTTAATGTGACACTGTGGTGATGCAGTCTGGTTTGCCCCATAAGCTTGCTCCTACATCTTTTATCGGGGGTTACCGAGGGGAACTGCTGGTGTCCTACTTAATGTAATTCTGGCTGGAGCCTGTCCTGGCAGTAGCAGACATAGGGAGGAAATGACTTGTGTTCAGTGTGCCAGCCTATCTCAGGGCACACATGACTTTCAGATGTGGTAGGAAAATTATAAAGCAGGGTAAACAAAAATCCACAGAGGTGCTGGGAGAGTATGTTGACTACACAGACAGTGATCAGGCAGGGATTCAAAACCAGGGTCCTGGATCCATGAGGCAGGAACATTAACCACTTATCTACTATAACTAATTAACTACTTGTCTACTGTAACTAATTACAGAAACCAAGTATAGGTATATGGTAACAGAGATTATGTTGGCCTATAATGCCTGATGCCCTTGACCCAACACCTCCCCAGCTAGAACTGAGCTCTAAACCTTTGTGCTGTAAAAAGCTATATAGTAAAAATGTATATTTGGAAAAATAAAGTGTGGCATAATTCATGGAAAAAATAGACACTCTCATACAGTTCCCACCGACTTAGATGAATACCTGCCTTTCAGTTTTCATCTGACTGGCCCAATAACCAATTTTTAAGCTGCTTTGCTAGTTTAAATTACAAGGGTTACTCTTGATCAACAGATGATTTTAGTCATATCAAACTACCAACTTTTCAAGGGATTTTCAGTCATAGCCTTTATTTACAAAAACTAGGTGAGTTATGGAAAGTTGGGGTTAATGTCTGTTTTGTTATGTGATATTACCAATGACTCAGTCATATTGCTGTACAACTAGCCACAATTTTGTTGCAACTATGTCACTATGTGTTTGAAAGTGTACTTGAATCTGCAAGAGAACGAATAGGGAACAGCAGTGGTGGCCTGAGGAAAAGAGGGAAACAGTGTTCTGGATTGTGCAAAACATGAGATGCTGGCAAAACTATCTATTCAATGTCTCCTATTTGTCTTACCATGGCATAGTGGATAAAGAAAAAAGATACATCACATTGATTGTCTACCAAAATGTGTTGACTTGGTAATATTTGTGCAGCGCAATCATAATTTGAAACTTTGCTGTGAATTTATGAGGGGATTGCCTAATCTGTCATCCGCTGCAATTCCTTTTCATATAATCTGACATCCTTAAGGCCCCAAGATCCAGCAACTGCAGCCATTAAGTGTGGCATGCTCTCAAACTCAAACTTTTGTAGTGGGACATTTGCCTAATGTACATCTCAGGCAACAAGCAACCATTTTTAACAGTCCTTGTCCTCAATCCACACCCTTCTGAATGCTAACTTTGAGAAGCTAAGTATGAGTTTAGATGATGTGACTTTAACTCATTAATCATTATCCTGTCTGCTTAACTTTAGAACCAACAAACTTGTCTGGCCAGAAAGGCTGAAGGCTGCATCTGCAATCTGAACTGTTCAGAAACTACCTCCATAAAAGTAAGTGAAGCCATGTTTCTGTCAGATTATAAAGCAAATTAAAATTCCATGTAGTTTTTCTTATTGTTTGAATGAACTAGAAAGACAACTGAAGGCAGTATTTTCATGCCCATTTATGCCATCTCTTTCTTATCAGTTGTAGTTGGGTTTAATCATATTCAGCTGTCAGTCTGGTTTCATATTCCAATTATTTTAATATGACCCATTTGGATACTTGTTTCATAAATTCTTGCAGCATATTTTTTATTTTGCAAATCTAGCTTACTAACTGGAAAAGTTTAGACCAAAGTTATGTATTATGTGTAGTGTGTACTTTTCAGACATTTGAGAAAGATTTTACATTTTAGGCCCATTCTGTATTCTAGTAATTGTCCAGATGGTTGTCAGAGATGTTTTTTAAAGTCATCACTTGATGATTATTGGACACAAATCCTATTTCTGAAGGCTCAGGTGCTAGAATGGGATGTGGACAAAGATAATGCCCTGAATCCTTTTTTAATAGATTTTTCCCTCCCACTGCCACCTTCTTCCACTGTCCAGTCTCCCTGCATCATCCCTACTACATCAACAAGTCTTGCCGTGTCAACTTGACTGGCAATAGACGAGTCCACCTCTGTCCATCAGTGTGAGCTGTCCTTAACTGAAGACAAAGTAAGGTGACATCTGTGGAAGCTATACACAGGAAAAGCTGTGGGACCAGATGGAGTCAATCCTCAAGTTCTTAAGGCCTGTGTTGGCCAACTTTGTGGTGTCCTCCGTCACCTGTTCAGTCTGTCCCTAAGGCTTAAACAAACTGTCACTGCTGTGGAAAACATCCTGGATTGTTCCTGTTCTAAAAAAGGCAGGCACATCATCACCTAATCACTATGGACCAGTGGCAGTTGCGTCTCACATCATGAACACTGTTGAGAGACTGGTTCTGAACTATATGATTCCTTTTGTGGTAGCCATCCCTGTTATGGGGTGAGCTCAGAGATATGCAGGTGGTTGAGCCTATGGTGTCCTGGATAGTCGACTATTTGCCAGGTAGAATGCACTTTGTGAGACTCGAGGACTGCATTTCTGATGTGGATGTGAGCAACACTGGAGCACCACAAAACGTCCTGTCTCCTTTTCTCTTCACTCTGTGGACCTCTGACTCCAAGTATAACACCAGGTCAAGTCAGTTGCAGAAAATTCTCAGATGACTGTGCACTTATGGTGTGTTTACACGATGAGACATAGTATAGAGTCAGGTGGAGAATTTTGTTTCTTGGTGCAGAAAGAATTATCTACAACTTCACATAACCAAGGAACTGGTTATTTATTTTCGTCCCACCAAAGAACCTCAATGTCTGGTCACTATTCAGGAAGTGGATATAATAATAATAATAATAATAATGCATTTTATTTATAAGGGCACTTTACTTTAGCAGTAAATCTCAGCACTTCTATAAGTACTTGGGGGTCCACATCAATGACAGGTTAGACTGGTCTCGTAACATAGAGGAACTATAAAAGAAAGGGCAGTCAGATATGACTTATTCAGTTTATTCTGATTATTATGCATGAAGGTAGTACAATCTATGAAAAAATCAAGCTATATGTCGTGCTGGTACAATTTTGATATGCTAGGAATGCTTGAAAGGCCGATACCAAACACAGATTTCATGTTGTTTGATTGGCCTATTCCAATACAGATTCTGTTTTTTTTTTTTTTCTTTTTATTCCCCCCTTTATCCATTTTTTACACTAAGCTCCTGCATAACCAGATACATAAAAGCCTTATGTCCTGTAGTAAAGTGTATGTTTATAATTAATTAAACTATAGAGCATAGGGGTTTTAACAGTTAATTTTTATTAACAAAATTAAATTATGTAGGCTTATTATTCAGTGACCATAGAAATACTAAAATAAATAAACATAAAATAAATGCTAATAAAATCTGTACAAAAATATTTATCCGTAATGCATATGTTATAAAAGAAAATAAAATGCTTCTCAATAATTGTTAATTTTTCTCTGTAATACAGTAATCCCTCCTCCATCGCGGGGGTTGCATTCCAGAGCCACCCGCGAAATAAGAAAATCCGCGAAGTAGAAGCCATATGTTTATATGGTTATTTTTATATTGTCATGCTTGGGTCACAGATTTGCGCAGAAACACAGGAGGTTGTAGAGAGACAGGAACGTTATTCAAACACTGCAAACAAACATTTGTCTCTTTTTCAAAAGTTTAAACTGTGCTCCATGACAAGACAGATGACAGTTCCGTCTCACAATTAAAAGAATGCAAACATATCTTACTCTTCAAAGGAGCAAACAAATCAATAGGACTGTTTGGCTTTTAAGTATGCGAAGCACCGCGGCACAAAGCTGTTGAAGGCGGCAGCTCACACCCCCTCCGTCAGGAGCAGAGAGAGAGAGAGAGAGATAGAGAGAGACAAACAAAAATCAATACGTGCCCTTCGTGCTTTTAAGTATGCGAAGCACCATGCAGCATGTCTTTTCAGGAAGCTGCACAAAAGATAGCAACGTGAAGATAATCTTTCAGCATTTTTAGACGAGCGTCCGTATCGTCTAGGTGTGCGAACAGCCCCCCTGCTCAATCCCCCTACGTCAGAATCAGAGAAAGTCAGTGCAAGAGACAGAGAAAAGTAAGTTGGGTAGCTTCTCAGCCATCTGCCAATAGCGTCCCTTGTATGAAATCAACTGGGCAAACCAACTGAGGAAGCATGTACAAGAAATTAAAAGACCCATTGTCCGCAGAAACCCGCGAAGCAGCGAAAAATCCGCGATATATATTTAAATATGCTTACATATAAAATCCGCGATGGAGTGAAGCCGCGAAAGGCGAAGCGCGATATAGCGAGGGATTACTGTATACCTATCTAAAGCAAAGCTTAATATGAAAAAAGTAGTTTTCACAATTTCCCTCTCTCTCTCTTTCACACAATCAATTAATTGACATTGGCAATTAAACACTACCTAATGTAAATATATATGCACTTATAGGTTTTAATCATTTTAAATGATAAATTGCACTACAACATTTTTGCTTTTAAAATATATATTTACTATATTTAAACAGGTGTTTTTTTTTTCTTCAGTGTGTCAGGTAGACATTCAGAATTCTTGAGGTGTTGTTATAAATGTGGATTACCATTTGAATTATATAGTATTCGTTTCTTACCAAAACGTATTGTGTGTGACACACAGCAACAAATAAAAAACATTAAAAAAGCTACAAATGTGTCAAATGTTCATAAGTTATTTATCAAGAAGACACAAGGCTAACATGCTTAACAGGTTTATAAGTAAAAGATATATTTACTGTTAAACTAAATACCCTATTGTCTACTAAGCAATAATTTCAAATTCTTCTTTATCTAATTTGTTTTCTAATTAAAAATGTAAGCTGATGCACTTAAAACAAGAATGCAGTTGCTGCTATTTGTTTATACTGCAGGAAATTTGCTGCAAGAAAAGACAGTACTTGTATTAAGCATTAATGTGCCTTGGTAAATTACTTTTATTTATTTTATCAATGAGGCAGTATAACAAGTTAAAACTGTAAAGTACACTGTAGCAATAACTAGAATATTGATTATCTGCTAAACAGAAGTATCCCATTCTGCACTACGTCTGCCCATATTAAAAAAAAAAAAATATATATATATATATATATATATATATATATATATATATATATACTGTATATATATATATATATATATACTGTATATAATTTTCAGAGTAACATTCTGTATTTCTGTGTGATTTTGTTTTGGTATTCAATATTTTTTTTGCTTTTGAAAAAAAGAAACTTTACATGAAATCATATCATCAGATGCAGAATAATATAGGTACAAAAAAGTAAATTTAAGTTATCTTAACATGTAAGAGTGAGAGAGGTCAAATGTGCTCAGCTGATGAAAGGAAAAAGAATCAAAACCATATCATAATTTCTTACACACTTGGCTCGATAGATGGAAAAATCTTTTTTTACCATTAACATTAAATATTTCAAGGAATTCTGAAAAGTATAAATTAAATTGTTTGAAAACAAAAATGAGATTCTAAATTAGAGATTAATCTAATGTCTACACTGAAAAGACTTAGCACAAAATAATATGAGAGTTCCTTAAGATGATTATACTGTATAATGTAACTAGCAATACTTGCTGTACTTTAGTTAAAAACTTGTGTTAAAAAAATTGTATTTTCTTTAATACAACTTAATGTGTTGTATTAGTATCGGTGAATTGTCTACTGTGTATCAATAGCTTTCTAAGAGAATACAGTTTTTAGGAAAGCTTTTTTGTACTTATTGTCCATAATATTAATATTGGTGTATTTTTATTTCCTGTCTGTATTTTTATGAACTATAGAGTTGTGTAGATGCCTCAAGCAAAATGTATACATTAAGCTGGATGTTTTCATTTTAGAAAAAAAGATATCTCTCAATACGTGATTTTTGTGGAACAGGGCCTATTCCTGAATTAGAGGCAGCACAAGAGTGAATAATCTGTGTCATTACCTAAACTTAAAATGAACATTATATTTCAATTTTATTCTCTAAAAATTGAGACATATTGATAATATTTATGTCGGGTACAGCATATTAACTACCACATATGACCCACCTTATTACAATAAGTTTCTTCAAACTTTTTTACTACCTAAGTACTAAAGCAAACGGTATTGGGACCCACTATGTTACAGCTGCGCAGTATGTTTTTGGCCTCATCTAGCACAGGACACATCTAAACATAAAAATCTGCGATGGGCTTTATAAGAAAATAGATTTATTGATGTGGCTGTCATGAGAATCTGTATTAATTTCTTATTTGACAAGAGAAAAAAGTCTTTGATTATACAGCTATCATACATGGACTTCAAAATGTCAGTGGCAGCCTCACTATAAATACAGTATCACAATTACAAGAGAGGAAATGCTGTATATAGACATATTCTGGGCCATCAATTGAGTACAAGTGGTATGAGCAGAATACTGAAGGTTGGCACAGAATTAACAAAAAAGGAACCAAACCACTTCTCTCAATCAAGGAATTGTCTGCCATCAGCAAAACTTGCCTAGAGCAGTGCTACTAATAAATGGTATCCTAATAACCCTTGTTTAGATGAAAAGTATACAATGTTGATATTTTAAATCTCTGTGTGCACAACATATCTCCATTACATTGAACAAAGTATGCCTCTACTAAAAAACCATAGAATAATGAATACATTTACATTCAACATTACATCATATAATAGGGATTTCACTCTAGTAGGATCATTTTTTTGTTTTAACAAAAAAAAACACATTCTACCTAATCTTAAATATATAAACATTTTCAATGTACAATATTCCTTACCAGACCTTTAGTGCCCAATCAGGTTATATGCAAAACAATATAAAAAAATAACGGCACATATTTTGAATTAATACTCCACAAAAGTACCATTAACAACTAGGAAGGTTTGAGTGTATAAATAATATAGTGCAAAATACCAGTCTCAGTTCTCACATATTTTTACTTGCCCATTTTTTTTCAAGCTCTACCACATTGATAGAGGTTCACTGGTGGAATTCCCTTATATTAAACTGAAAGAGCCCACCATGGAAATTAATTTTTTTCAGTACTAGGATCTAGGATAATAGATTTTTGTACCTTTTATTTTCTCCAAAATGCTTGCCTTTGTTTTCCAATATTGTTGCAAACTGCTTAAAATGTTTCATATTTATGGATTACATGTAGTATGATTAACTAAATTCTTTGTCTCTGAAGTCTGCAGTTTCAGTGTTAGTTTTGGTGTAATTCCTAATCAGATTCTGTTTTGCCTTACACACTCATTGACAAAAAGGCTATTTCCCATTTAGTCAAAAAGCTGAAATTTGGCAGGATTGTACATCTAGGGCAGAAGGTATTAATTAAGAAAAGACTTTTAGATATATTAATGTTTATGGGTTAAAAACAACCCCTATAATAGAAATACAAAATATCCCAAAATCTAAACAAATGCTTTGATTTGATTGAAATTTGTTGTTCCTATAGAAAAAAAAAAAATCGGCTAACGTGTTTTTTTTTATTTTTTTACTGATATTTGTCAATAATGATATTCTGCTGAGTAGGCTTATACCAATGCAATGTTTCTATTTTTTGGCTCACCACTGAGCCATATCTGGTATAGACACAGTGCCAAATAGTTTCAAAAGTATCAAAATATCAATGAGTATCAACTGTAACATTTTTTAAATTGTTTCATTACTTATTTTTCATGGTATCACCTCTAAAGTCTACATTACAAATGCACTTCAAGTTTGTTTTGGGTTTTTAGAATTGAGCCTTGTAGGCTACCAATGGGAATGGTTAGAGTTGCAGCACAGTTTCTTGTAATATCCATGCAAGTGACACAGTGGTATCGCTGCTATCTCGCAGTAAGGAGATCATAGGTTCGAGTTCCAGGTCCTCCCTACATTTACAGCGCTTTGAGTAGTGACAAAAGTGCTATATAAATGTAAAGAATTATTGTTATTATTATTATCTTATTTAAAAACTACACACACATTATTCATTGTAAACCTTTTAAACCTTTGTAATTGTTTTTGTGTTTGAAATAGGGAAGTGGTGTTTGTTGTTTTTCTACAGGTATAAAAAAAGTTTTTGTAGTTGGTTAAAACGTTTGGTGTATTAAGACAGGAGTTTGCAATTATTTTTACCTGAGGGCCATTTTTATTCAGCACTATTCATTCGGTTCAACACTCTTTAACACTAGGGCTCCATCACTCCCTATATTTTTTAAACCTTGTTGCGAAGTGTGCTGCTGTAGGATGTTACTTTATTTATTTTATGTTCAATTTTCAATTAATATGCAATCATATTTACTATATAATGTAAAGTGCTATACATTTTCTGTGCTAAATTGTATAAACAGTGGCACTACTCCACCGTATGTTCATATACTCGGTGTACTATGTTACAAATTTAATTGTGAGATGGTGATTAAAGTGAAAGAGTTGTATTTGGTTGACTGTGACAGCCACTTCACAGACAACATTTGTGTGAATGCAGCAGTGTGGTGTATTTTCTTTTAAGCTAGATCACAAAAAGTTATGCTCAGCACAGTAAGCATTGTGATTTGATGTTTTTTTTTTTTACTTTGATTATGGCCTAGCTTTGTTGCAGTTTTCTCATACTGTTGGAGAAACCAGCTTAAAATTCAGACATGCCTACAGTATACATGTTTGTGATCATGGGTGAATGGGAACTGTAGTTTTTGGGGTGGGCTGTAATGCCCATTAAGGTTAACACCAAGGCTTTTGACTACTACTGTAGATAATTATTCCTGTTTTAATGACAAAAAATTCTATTTTTTTTTATTTTCATCAATAAAAAGATTTTAATGCATACACAATTGCAATTTATTGAGTAAAAAAACAAAAGGAATAATCAACAGCACGAATGTTATACTTAAGGGCAGTTGTATGTAGCATGTTAAAATGTGCTGTAGGGAACTAATAATATTAGCCCTTGGTTTAAAAAAAAAATAAAAAACAAATATTGTATAGAGAAAAGTACTTAGTTAGTATACTTCTGATGCATCCAAATAACTGATGGCACTATAACTGATCATTGTTTTAGAAAATGTAATACAACTAGTATTTAATAATATTCACATGAAATGTGGCATAGTTGGGAATGGAAATGTAGACAAGGCAGGCAATGTACTCCAATAGAGTGGGATCATTACATAAAGATAATGAAGGTTAGAGTAGCAGAGTAGGAAAAAAAAGTAATTATCTTGGCTCCCAGTTTATCGGATCATTCTTCCTGTAGGAAATATTAAACAGTAGACTGAAGGCATGAAGAATTCTAGATGTAATTAGTGCTTCTTAAAACACATGCATACAGGTATATGCAGTATATGTGATCGCTTTGTGCTCTTCTAAAGCAAAAGACATATGTACAGTATAGAAATTGAGGCAAAGACTCAATTTGAATGTATGCCATTTGAATGCTACTTCATGACTCCTAAGTTTCCCATAGTTGCAAATGGTGACTGAATTCTACATTGAACAGCATTTTCCATTTCACCACACAGAATCTCATTTCGCCTGAGGTCTGATGACGGGAGAGTATAAATGTACCCTTATGTTCCTGGAATCATTCCAGTAATTTTCCTAGAGTTGCATGGAGAATCATGGAGAATTATTATTATTATTATTATTATTGCTGAAAAACTCCAGATTCACTGCTACCTTGAAGTGGCTGTTCCTGACTGGCAATAATGTTCTAGTTTCCTGTGCCATTCAGAAATTGCTGTATTTGTGCTGAGAGACTGAATGTGTGATATGAAAAAAATACCTGACGGCATTATGCTGCCACAACTATCTTTTATAACTGATTCCTTTAAGCAGTTCAGATGATGCTTTTCTAGTATCATTAGCAGACCTATTTAAACTGGTATTTCTTTTGATGTTATTGTTATACTGGGACATTAGTTGACTGAATGTAGCCTATCCTATTCATTACTCTGCACAACTGGTGTCAGACTATGCTAGCTCTTCCAGAAAATTTCTTTGATGATAGAACCACTATTGGTTGGATGCTTCTCAGATGGAGGCCATTTTCAGTAGACTGTAATTCATGAAATAACTAAGCTCTTTTGATTTTTCTTTTATAATCATGAATTATTTTAGGTATCCATTATCATGCCACACTGAAATGATTGTTAAGTCTTGCCGATTCTTCCTCTCGATTATGCCCACACTGTTTTGGTTTGCCTTATTGTTTTAAATAGCACTGTCTGATGTTCTTAGTGATTGACCATTATGCTATGAGAGAACAGCAGATACATTTAAAAGTGGACAATTTCTGTGCATTGTTGTTTTAATTTAAAAAAAAGAAATCAACATTCACAAGGCAGCTTCTGATTTTCACACTATAGCCCTTGCATTGTATGGAAAAATGGTGATGTTTAAATGCCATTCAATAGTATAATACTTTGATACATGATAATTTAATAATAGAATTTAGAAAAATTTCACAAGAAATTTGTGTAAAGAATGATTTGTTTCAATAGCAATAACATTAATAAGGAGAACTGTAGTGATGACATTGTTAAATAGCACAATATAGATTGATTTGGCTTTGAAATAACAACAGGGTGAGTGTGTTTAATTAAGTATACTTATCAGCAAAATTAAAATTAAGAAAAATTAAAATTTCACAACTTCTGCCCCAAATGGTTCACTGTATATTTAACTGTGTAATTCCTGCATATTTCTTCCAGCCTCTGATGTCTCACAGGTAAGAAACGTGTATAATGTATTATCACACTTCCAAAGGATATTTCAGGCACCTGCTATTTTTTTCTGTCTGTATTTTGACAGGCATATGCTGTATACAAATGATCTTTATACTTACACATATACAGAACTGCATGCATTTTCAAGCTATCAAGTTCAAAAAAGGTGGAAAATACAGAATAGTCAATGAAGGTGAAAATAGCAATGCACCTTCAAAAAATTTTCTGTTTTCTTTAATTTAAGCCTTTGCCCATAAACTATTTCATGTTTGTTTGTCTTGTATGTTTTTAAGAAGAAATTTATGTATCATTATACAGTTACTGCACTCACATTGAATTAAAGAAATGTGTGACAAATTAAGCAGTGTGCTCAGCTGTAGGCATAAACTGGCATTCGATTCACAGTTTGGATGCAGTAAACCCCTTCAGAGCCTTGAGGCCCTCCAGGACCAGATTTGCCCATCCCTATTCTAATTGCTAGTTACTAAATTTAATAGAAGTTTCACTGGACTCAAATAGTTAGCCATGGTCACCTATATTAAACCAAATTTGATTAAAATATAAAGGATAAATGGTGTTTCTTTAACTAAACAGTTTAAAAAAAAAAAAAAAAAAAAAGCAATAAAGAAAGTCAGCCAGTGTGGTCCTAATCCCAGTGCAAATTAAATGCTCAGTGGAGATGCAGCTGCTTTCAATACAGGGCTAAAGTGCACATACCTAAAATAGTTACAGCGTCTTTCAGTGAATCTCTCATTTTATTATAAAGAAGTAGTGCCTGAAGCTGTATAATCACTATTCAGCAGATGCCTAACCAAGGGAAACATTCGATTTTGTCTGGTGGACTTGCAAAATTGTCTGACCTTTAATTTTCTACTTAGAGGCCTTTGATACACATAAACATTTTTGTATGTGATCTGTTCCCGTTAATAGAAGAGTTTGTGTAAAACTTCACAGAAAGACTTAGTACCTGCCAAATGCAATAATATTTCCTGTATATTATTTTAAAAATTATTTTGTTTAGTTTTATATGTCTGTAACTAATTCAGAAAGTTAAACTATATTTAACAGTTGACTTTAGCAGCATTTTAAATACTGTCATATACAGCTGAAATTAGTATCTGAGCATCTGAGGCATGTTGCTATGTCTGTTACTTCAGTTTCTTTTAAATAAGTAAACTTTTTGGCCATTTTATTAGGTGCACCTACCTAATATTGAATTGGGCTCTCATCCTGTGTTTAGAACTGTCTAAATCCATTGGGACATTAAATTAACAAGGCATTGGAGGTGTGAAACAAGAATGCTGGTTCAAATCGATCAATATTTTATATACTTCATACACACACACTTTACTGTATTTTAACACGTTATTCATTGAAACAATAACACAGTGTTCTTAATTTCCGTTGGTTCATTTGTACAATGAAAACCTTTTTTCCAGAACATAATTAATAAAGAGCAAAGAATAATATAAGTGTTACTTCCTAATCTTTGAAATTATTGTCCATGCTGTGTCCATCTCCAATAAAGGCCATCTTGCTTGCCCTGTTATCTATTTTTGTTAATAGAAGCTTTCTTTTACAACTAGTTTCTTTGAGTCCATTGATTTTTTTATATTTGCTTTCAATTTTGCACAATTCACATTTTAAATATAGTACATAAAAGTACAGATAACTCTACAAGGATTGCACAGAGAACAAATAAACTTGAAAAAACCTAATTTAACTCTGGTACATTTCTTTATCAACTATTGCCAATTAGTAGGTTGTAATTCTATATTTCAAATTGTTTGTTCCAATCTGATCCTACAAAATGTTCATTTGAGTTGACATCTGGTGATTGAGTTGGCCACTGCATTAAGTTAAAACATACTGTCATGTTTCTGTCATCATTCCATGATCTCCTTAGAATTTTGGCACAAAGCTTTATTCTGTTAAAAAGACGAACAGACACAAATGCTGCTTTGAAATATGGACCTCATTAGCGTCAATGTTCAAATATTTGGCATTCAAACATATATCAACCTATATTAAGGAACCCAATGAGTGCCATAGAAACCTATCCAACAATTTTGCAACTTTAGTATAAACTCATTCTGCTAACATGCACCTTGGAACTCTGATATTGTTTCAGGAATAACAGAACATTGACAATATTGCTTTTTGTTTTACCCTCACTTCAACAACACCAGGGGCCTCATGTATAAACGGTGCGTATGCACAGAAATGTTGCGTACGAACGTTTCCACGCTCAAATTGCGATGTATAAAACCTAAACTTGGCGTAAAGCTACGCACATTTCCACGGTAACTCAAACCCTGGTGTACGCAAGTTCTCCGCTCGGTTTTGCAGACTGGCGGCACCCAGCAGTGCTACTGTTCCTGTGTGGTTTCCCTTTCATTTTTAGAACGACATCCCTGACGCGGCTGTATCATATACACTGAAACTAACTGCATATCGTTGATAAATTTAAGGCACCTGATTGTAATCAATTTGTAACAATATAATTGTGCACAGAATGGCCAAACTATTCCACTGCCATGGCTGCTTTAGCGTTGTTAGAGGACATCGCAAATGGAAGGATTAGAAGAGAACGCGTATTCAGAGATCATACGGATTTCTTGGCACATGATGATGACTGGCTACTAAGTCGGTTTAGATTCCCAAGAGTGATCCTCTTGGAGCTGTGTGCTGAAATGGCACCTGCTTTACAAAGGCAGACTTTCAGGAATTGTGCTCTACCTGCTCCTTTGCAAGTTCTGTCCACTCTCTCGGATTTTTAGCCACAGGAGCTTTTCAGCGTGAACTGGCTGACCGATCCGGTATTTCTCGGTCATCACTGAGTCGTGCCATGCCAGCTGTATGGGATGGTATTATCCGCTTGTCAAGCAGATATATCAGATTTCCGTACACTCTGGTTGAACAGGCAAACATCAAAGCGCAATTTGCAGCAATGTCCGGTTTTCCAAATGTCATCGGAGCGGTCGACTGCACACACATTGCTATAAAGGCACCTTCACAGAATGAATTTGTTTATGTAAATAGAAGGCATTTTCACTCTATTAATGTGCACATCATCAGTGATGCGAAAATGCGCCTCACTAATGTTGCTGTGAGATGGCCTGGCTCAACTCATGATTCATTCATCCTGAGAGATAGTAGTGTGGGGAACAAACTTGAAAATGGTGTGGTGCGTGATGGCTGGCTTCTCGGTAAGATAAGACATTTATTACCTTTTAATCACAGTCGTACATTATCTGTACGATGTAACCATATAACACGATTACTTAGGTGACAGTGGGTACCCGCTGAAGACATGGCTCCTCACCCTCTTGCCAACCCACTGACTGAACAAGAGCAACGTTATACTGTCCTCCACTCTCGGGCTCTGGCGGTGGTAGAACGTATTATAGGGCAGCTTAAGGGCCATTGGCGCTGCCTGGATAAGACTGGTGGAGTGCTGCTCTATAGTCCACAGAAAGTGTGTCGCATCGTGCAAGCATGTAGCATTCTACATAATATGGCACTCATTCGTAGCTTGCCTGTACCTGAAGAGATGCGGTATGGTGAACCGGACCCTGGTCCACCAAATGAGCAGCCACACCGGACAGCATTACAATGTCGAATGAATGTAATTAACAGAATGTAAAAACAGGTAAGCAGATGCATCATTTATTTATTCACAAATTCATTTAATTTTTGATTAATATCACACAATACTGCCCTTATATTTTTGTAGTTCATTGGCTACATCCCGTTGTGCATTGACTACATCTCTCACTGCATCCACCAATGCATTTTGGGATTCCAGAACTGCATCAGTCAGCACACGGCCAGATGATTGAACAGTGGTTTCCGAGGCAGGGGTGTGTGAGCAGCCAGCGCCCAAAGATGTGGTCGGCACAGATGCAGCACCATCATCGCCTGGAGCCACGTCCTTAGCATTGGGGTCAGCTTTTGTACTGTTGTCTGGAATTAATTAAACAGTAATTAATACAGCATCTGCATCCTGACTGTCTTATTTCACATACAAATTATTTACACGAGTGTGGATAATGGTAATCAAAAAAGAAATGGTAACTCACCATCACCTGCGGTGATGTCAGAATCACCCTCCCCTGCTGGTACAATGCCAGCAATGAGTGTGTCGCCAATAATTGCAGCAACTTGCTGCTCGAATAGTGTGAGCTCCGGGAGTTCACTGCCTCCTCCAGTCATGCTGACATGCAGACGATGAGCTGCAACTCTCCTTTTCACGGCAACTTTGATGTCGGACCACTTCTTTTTTTATTTCTGTCACAGTGCGAGTTTCTGCTCCAGCACTTTTGAGTGCATCCACCACGCTATGCCACTCCATCAATTTCCTTTTGTTACTAATTCCACTTCCTAAGCTACCAAATAAAACATTTTTTCTGGCCTCTACTTCTCTTAGCAAGACCTCCATTTCGCATTCGCTGAAGTTTTTTTTTTTTTTTGTGCTTTCACCATTGTCATCCTGAAGCACTGAAGGTAAGGGGCTATTTATATTGATTTGCATATTCAAAGAGGCGTAATTCTGGGAGGAGTTGGGGTGGTGCAGCAAGCGCGTGCAACATGCGTTACTTTTCACGCTGATCGGGATTTATGTAGCGGAAGAACATGGAGGTTTGCGTACGTACAGATTCCTGCATCTGCGTTATGCGTTATGCATGAGGCCCCAGGTCACAGATGGAAATTTGTTAAAGGCAAAATTTGCACAAACATTAGAAAGTCGACTTAATGTTATTTCGGAGAAATTCGGAGGATCAGATTGGAGAGTTACTGGGCTGAATGGCCTATTCTTGTTAAAATA
The DNA here is from genome assembly GCF_900747795.2 of Erpetoichthys calabaricus. Classification (NCBI taxonomy): domain Eukaryota; kingdom Metazoa; phylum Chordata; class Cladistia; order Polypteriformes; family Polypteridae; genus Erpetoichthys; species Erpetoichthys calabaricus. The sequence goes on along the minus strand of NC_041394.2, from coordinate 106,422,329 downwards.
TTTTAATGTTACCAGGATAAGGAATCACTCCCTACAGTGCTATCATGGAAAAAGCATGTTTATAAATTCAGTGGGATGAATAAATGGCATTTAGGAGTCGGATATGCTCATAATCACTGTGTTTTATTTAAATATGATTAATTAAGCTCTAGTATCTTTAGGTTGGAGTAGTGCTTTTTGGTATTCATTTAACAGTGTATGTACTGGCTTTTTTTTTTTTACTATAGCATACTTTGTTAAATTATTTTACTTCTTATTTCTGTACAAATAAAAGCAAATGGAAAAGGCCATTACTAGGCAGTGCTTTATTTAACCTAGTTGTATTTTTTGAAGTTGATTAACTCTGTTGAGTCCTTAAAAAGCTTTTTCTTCCCTAAAACTTGCATGTGAGCATTTAATTTACGTTCTGTGCTCTGTTTGCCACAATACAACATTCTCATACTTTGTCCTTTTTCATGGTACATGTCTATGTACTGAGTGCAAATTTTAGAGTATAATTATAAAATTTGGCTTTTAAGAGAAAGTTTACAAATGTGGTTAATTATTTTAAACCTTATTTTAATCTCTGTGTGCCTTGTAGATCACAGTTAAAGAGGCTATCCATCCATCCATCCATTTTCCAACCCACTGAATCCGAACATAGGGTCACGGGGGGTCTGCTGGAGCCAATCCCAGCCAACACAGGGCACAAGGCAGGAACCAATCCCGGGCAGGGTGCCAACCCACCACAGTAAAGAGGCTATTACATTTGTTAATGAAACCATTACATGTATTTGTCATTTAATTACATTTAAAATAGTATGATTAAATATTCAATATAAAAACACTATGAAACATATATTATTACTTGTTGTAAAAGAAAGAAAGAAACCCTGCAGATTGCTTTGAATGTATTTTGCTACTTTTACTTCAGGAAGAAATTTATTCACGTTTGGCAAAAGGTGATGTGCTGTGTACTTAACATTGTGACCCTGAACTCTCTACGTTTCTGGCAACACTAGTATTAATTTAACAATGTATATTCTCAACTCAGATTTAGCATTCATTTACGTTTGCTTTCAAGCTTGTTTTTTTCATTCACCCTTTCCAGAACTGTTGTAGGTTCCTCATTTTCTACTTTTAGATATCCCTATCAAATTCTTTGGCATTTTATTTTACTGTAAGCCATTTACTGTAATTCAGAAAAGGCACATCACTCAAATGCAGAAAAAAATTAATTTGTTGTTACTGATTTTAATTGATTTATTTAAACAATGTCATTTTTGGCGTCTGCTGCTGCCGATCCCATTGTCAGACAATGTCAATTTACACAACTAAAATGCTCATGATGGCTTATGGGTGATTCTAACATGCAAAGCGCAACACTCTACTGTTAGCCTAGTTGAGGTCATATTCAAATGAACATGGGTGATCCATTGTCAGAGTGTACCAATGCTGAAGATTGCGCCATAGTGAGATTTCTTTAGGTAGATGGAGTGAAGCCAGCTGAAGTGAAAACAGCATGACTTAACAAAAAGTTTATGAATATGTAGAAATGTTTAAAGCAGGAAGAACTACTGTAGCCAGCGAAGCTCAATCTGGTCAAGCATCAACATCGTGCACACAAGCCAACATCAACATTGAGCATGCCTTCATCAAAGAATACTGACGGATTACATTGCCCACTGTTGCGCACATTAGGATATTGGATATGGATCTGCACATGCCATAGTACATGACTTCGTGTACCATAAAGTTTGAGCACAGTACGTACCCAAACAGCTTACTGATCTGCACAAGCAATGGCACATAGAGGTTGCAACCCAATTCCTGGAATGTTATGAAGAAGATCCAAATGTTTTGGAGCAGATTTTCACTGGAGATGAGACCCTGTTACTATAAGCTGAAAAGCAAAAAACAAAGCATGCAGTGGAAACACCCATATTCTCCAGTAAAGAAGAAATTCAAATGGACAGCCCTTTGCCAAGAAAATCATGAATTGGCACTATGCGGTTGCAGGTTCACCTCTGATGATGAGGTTAAGTAAGCAGTTTTGACCTGAACTTGGGAACCGCTGAAAAGCTTTTTCATTCAAGGAATGAAGAAGTTAGTGGAATAATACAAGAAGTGCATCAGCTTGCAGGGAGACAATGTGGAGAATTAATAATAACTGTTATGTTAATCTGCTCACACTTACCAGTGTTAAAGGGTTGGTTGCCTCTCTTTAGCAGCCAGTATCTCAGTATCTCTATTAACTGTCCCTTCTAGTTCATTTCCCAAACCCTAACAACCCCCCCCCCCCCCCCCCCCCCCCCCCCACAACACTGCATGTCTCCGGTCACATTTCTCTTTATTACAATACACATAGCATCCCATATACACTTCTTTGCTGAGTTATAGTTCTTGTTTCTGTTTAGCTATTTAATTACAATCTGACATCATTCTATTGTCACAGAAGGTTATTGCTGAATATTGCAATGCATTAATTTGTTAGCTTAAAGGGGGAAAGCATAGTGTTCTGTTATCTATTAACATTAACATAAAAGGACTGGCTCTTACAGTGACAATTCTGCTTTCTTATTAATACGAAAACATTGCTAAGTAATTTCAAAAATGGAGTGGAAAATTGGAATACATGTATAGAAAGGGCAATCTGAGTCACATGGAAAAAACAATTCATGTATCTACTTAGCGTTTTGGGCTGAGCAAATGCAGGTATATTTCTGTTTGCTGTTTTTGTTTATTCTATCTACGCACTTCACTCTCCCACATTCTCAGTTTAGCTTGTAAATAACAGCAAGACATTGACATGGGATAGTCCTACATTAGACATAACCATAAGTTCACATGACCCAGCATGTTTATTTCATCTGCTTTGTATTCCCAAATGAGTGATTACAAATGGATTAAATAGTACAGCACAAAAGTTCAACATCTGCAATATGTGTCCAAAATTTCATAATTAAAGGAGACCTAGGGCTGAAAATAAGTCGATTTTTATTTTTAGAACTGTGCTAGGATCTAGCAAAAGTAAACTGTTCATCTTTATGGAACCAGAATATTATACTCTCAATATTAATTTTCATACTTGTTTATGTAGACACTGACAACATTTAGATAACACGGATTATGCTTTACAGATAATTCTGGATGTATCACATGTAAGATTACATAGGGGCAGGAGGTATTAAAGAATATTTGGCACTAAGCCATACTAGGTAAATTTCCATAATCTCCATTAAACGTTATATATACATATACACACACCAAAAGGAAATGCACAACCAAAGGAAGAATAACTTGTGCTAGTGCAAACAAATTCCTTTGATTTCTTTTATCAAATCTTTGTGTCTTAATGACTTGTACGTAAAGGTGCGCATTTTGAGCAATAACGGATCAGGTTAAAATTGGGATACAAATAACAAAATTGATCAGTGTATCTTTATGCGTAATAACATGCAAAACAACATTAAACTTCAAGGTTACTTCTATAAATATATACTTATATTGAAGTAGTCACTTTGATAAATTTAGTTTTATGTGTACAAATATTAATAATATTGAAATATATGACTACAATAATAAAAAATAGCTAGAAGTAGAGAAAAGTAAAGCCAGATTTTTGTCTCCATAGATTCTGCCTACCTTTGAAAATGAGTTATCTTTCCTGGGCACTGTACAGTATCTACAGCAATGGCAGAGGTTGATGATTTGGCCACGTATGACTAAATGTTCAAAATGTTGTGCCTGTCATTAGAGGCCACATGTGCTCTGAGCAAAATGGTAGTGTTAGTATGCTCCAAAGAACATTAAATTTGCCTGCACACAGAAATGAAGGAAAACTTTAATATGATTTCAGTCCATATTGCTGTTTAATAAGTATAAAGTAAAACCAACAAAGAAAACATTGTGTTACAATCTGTGTAAATTCTGAAGTCTTTAGATTAGTTTTCCCGTGCTCAATGGAGTGTAGCTGGCACTTAATTCTACTGTAAATGCATAATGATTTTGCAATTCATACATCCCAATGTTAAATTTTAAATTGCAATATCTACAAGTCTTCTATTACCTAATGCTGGGGACAACTAAGTTACTAGAGAGACCCAAGATTTATTTTGTGAGCCATAAAATCTGTTATTTATTATACATTGCAAAAACTAAATGCATACTGTTCATATGTCCTCAGCTACTAATAATTCCTTATTAATAATACACGTAACCTGCATGCATGAATTTAGATGTTTAGGGATATTTAACAGTATCTATAGTCATAAACAGGAATTGTGTACAACCTATAGCCAAAGCTTTCAAGAGATTAAAAAAAAAAAAAAACACCCTGCATTTCAGGTTGGTTGTTCTGAGATGAGATCAAAGGTTAAAGGTTCGGCTGTCATCACGGCATCATATAGCTACTTTCTGAAGATTTTTTTTTTACTCATATACTGTAGTCACTGACATTTAAAAAAAATAGTCCTATACTGTAATGTTTCAATGACTGTGTATATTTACAATGTTTCATCATCAATTATAAAGAAAAAGTAGAAAGTTCCACACTCACTAGACAAAAATATAACCAGAAAAACTATTTTCCACCTGCCTAATGACAGAGAGCTCAAATATAAAAGAAACTTAAAGGTGTGTAAACAAAGAAATAGTTTAGGAACAAAAAATTTGAAACAGCCAAGAAAAGAGCCACTCTGAAAAATGAAAGTCTAGGAGTATAAGATTAATTATTAGTAATTAGTGTGAATTTTTTTTAAAACTGTTTGTCCTTAATTAGGCCTTTGGTCCCAACTGCTGACATATAAACAAACTTTTTTTTCTTTTCTAATTTTTAACATCAATAAGTAATTCTTTTCAATTATTCACTAATTATTATGTTTATGATTATAGCAAAGCCGATTAAGTCTAAAGATGAATGACTGTTTATTTTGCATGGGTAATGAATATAAAAATGAATTAAAATATACAGCATGTTTAGAAAAGTCTTGAAATCCACAATGCATCCTAAACAACACTCTGGCAAGCTAAATATAAACTTCTGGAATGAAGAAAAAAATCAAACTTCAGTCTTTACAACGGACACTTTAGATAAAATCTAGGCAGTACTGCATCATGTGTTTCAGTTTATGGTAAAATTCAAACAAACTCACAAAAGCTTCTGTATGAAGAGAATAATAACATTCAAATTAATGCATATATAAGAACAATAACTGGTACTTTACATATCTCCGCAAAATTTTTTCCAACATCTAATTTTTTATTTTCATGTACAGTGATTATTAAGAATCATATGCTGTTCATAAGTGGATACACATGATATAATGATGCAGTTAACCCCATACTGCTTTTCTAGAGGTACTTTATCAATGTATGTTTTATGGGCCTTTCCTAGGTCCATTTGGCACAGCAGTTGATCGTTGTTAACACACACCAGAAAATATTTAATATTGCAAAATGCAGAAATGTGAAAGCTGTACATTTGGCAAAAATGTTACACAACCTAAAATATATCTTTAAGTAGCATTATTAAAATAACATCACCCACTTAATCCGATTCATGCTATTCTGGCAGTATATGGGATTAGAGTGCCAGTCCAGTGTAGAGCTCATTCATGTACATACTCGCACTGTATCAAATGAGACACACCAGTTAACTTTACCTACACATTACTGGGGATGTGCGAGGAAAACTCACATAGACATCTAAACTCTGTATGAACAATGACTAGGCATGGAATTCAAACCCAAGAAGCACCATTGCTGTGCTGCCTCAAGGCTATAGTAGAGAGAGTGGTTGGGAGTCAGCGCGTTGCCGCACCCACCACATGGTGAACTACCTGGATTGAGATCCCAGTGTAGCCATGCAATGGGTGACACCTCAGCATTACACTAAACAGTGTGAGGTTTTTTTTTTATGGTGGCTGGAGTGCCAATCCTGCCACCAACCCACAAGTTTTCCCTTCAAGTTGGAGGACCTGCTAGGAGGGCTGGATGCAGATTTAAAAAGAAAAACAAAGATAGATGTAGATTTTGCTTTTCCATGGAATTGAACTACAAGGTGTCAATGCCAACATATTTCTGTTTTTGCTCATTAAGTGACATATAGAACAAATTTATAAACTAAAAGAAGATTCTGGAACATAATGAAATAAAAAAAATAAAATTATTGTTAGTTATACGTACCATTTGTAAATGATCGGTGTCTGTATCATATGTGCAGAAGACTATACGCCATAGACCAATTCAGATGGAGAATAGGCAAAACTATAGACCTTAAACCTGTGTGTGTGTGTTCATGTGCAGAGTAGAGCAAATTGAACAACCCCTATTCAAATTAACCTGCATGTCTTCGGGTAGTGGAAGGAAACATATGCCACCTGTAGAAACCTCTGGTTCGAAGAACATGTAAACTGCACGCAGAGAACACCCTGACCTCCTTTTTGCATCATCTCAGTCACTGCTTTGTCTCACTGTTAGAAGGGGTACTCAGTTGTTATCTAAAATAGCTGGCTTTTTTTTTTTTTGGAATAGTGTGACTTTCTTTTATAGTGTGCTTCTGTCATTTTTTTTTTGTTTTTCAGAAACAGTACATGTCTAATTTTGTGCTTATTTATATGTCTAGTCATATCATGTTTTTAAATTATGATGTTATGTTTACTTCATATTACTTTTCAGAACTTTTTATTAATTCCAAAAGAAGATAAAAGCATCACTTTATAATAAAATAATTGGTAATTGGCTTTTTTTCTGTTGACTTGTGATCCCTTTGTGTAATTGACTGTAGGGGCGGTCTTAACTAAGCAGTACTTCATGCTCATGCATAAAGTGGCTACATAAGAAGGGTTTTGGGAAATGCATAAAAAAGTAGCATATATTAGACATGTACATCGTAAAGTCACTTGTTAATGGCTAAGATTCATAATTTTCACGAAACGCACCCCAGATTGCATTTTTTTGACTGGTATTTTTTTCCTTTCCTTTGTGTGTAATTATAACTAATTAAATAAATTAATCAATTAATCGGGCGGCACGGTGGCGCAGTGGATAACGCTGCTGCCTCGCAGTTGGGAGACCTGGGGACCCGGGTTCGCTTCCCGGGTCTTCCCTGCGTGGAGTTTGCATGTTCTCCCCGTGTCTGCGTGGGTTTTCTCCAGGCACTCCGGTTTCCTCCCACAATCCAAAGACATGCAGGTTAGGTGGATTGGCGATTCTAAATTGGCCCTAGTGTGTGCTTGGTGTGTGGGTGTGTTTGTGTGTGTCCTGCGGTGGGTTGGCACCCTGCCGGGGATTGGTTCCTGCCTTGTGCCCTGTGTTGGCTGGGATTGGCTCCAGCAGACCCCCGTGACCCTGTGTTCAGATTCAGTGGGTTGGCAAATGGATGGATAGATGGATCAATTAATCACTTAATTAGTCAAAATGAACAATAATAGATGAAAAAGATTGATGTTAGTTGTTATCTGAACTAGAGGAATGTAATATGGGCCTTGATGTAACCCATAGTAGATTAGAATAAGACCTCATTTGAAGAAGTTATCTGTTGCCATAACAAAGATGGGCTTCATCTTAGGTGCTGTTATCTAGCAGCAATATTGAAGATTTAAAAGAATTAAGGACAAGAAAGGTGCTGTAATTTGTGACATATGGAAAAGTGGAGCAAACAACCCAGATGAGGTGAATGCACATACTTTTTGTGTCTGGTATAGATTGAAAGACATGAAAGAGAGATTCTTTGATGTTATAAGGAGGTACTTTAATGTGAAATTGGTTTCAGATCACGATTCACTATAGATAGCTTTTAAACCTAGCCTAGTTTTTTTTTGTATTTAAGTTACTTATTTGTTTTTTGACTAACCAAGCATACAGTACCTACAGCATTCCAGCTTAATTGCAGTCTTTACATTTTTAAAATAAATTGCCATGGAATGCACAAATGTGTGCTTTACAGCACTTGGAAACAGCTGAAAGTCTGTGTCCTTTACATGAAAACATTACTGCAAGAAATACTCCATTATGTCTTTGATTTAAAAAATAAAATGAATTAAAACATTACAAAACAAATACTCTATAAGATCTATAGTACTAGGGTGTTGTACCGTGTTAGCCATTATGAATGTAGAGAAAAGCCAAGCAAAATGACACCTTTTATTGGCTAACTAAAAAGATTACAATATGCAAGCTTTCGAGGCAACTCAGGCCCCTTCTTCAGGCAAGATGTAATCATACATCTTGCCTGAAGAAGGGGCCTGAGTTGCCTCGAAAGCTTGCGTATTGTAATCTTTTTAGTTAGCCAATAAAAGGTGTCATTTTGCTTGGCTTTTCTCTATAAGATCTATACAATTTAACCTATTTCTGCAGTATCTTAATACAAGTTAAGTATGAAGCCCCAGTACTGTAGTAAGCGATCTTTTCAAATGTCTTAATTATGTGAAGGCAATTCTGTGCTCATTCTCATTCCTTAAGTACATCTAGTACATGGACACTCCAAGTTAGCCAAGTGGACTCTTAAGTTTGTAGTGCTGCTTAGATAACTTGCTCACTAGTTAATGGCATACACTGTATGTTTTGTATTTTTACCAAAGATGTGTTGTAAGGTTGCTGTTTAGATTATTAATGTGAACCTTTTTTTAAAGTGGACTTTGAATGAAATAATAAAGGTTGCACAGTCTTAGAATTATTCTCAGCTTCCCAGTTTGTCTTGGGGTCATACAGTTGTTTTTCTGTTTTCTTAGGTTCTGTGTCAGCATTGAATTGACACACATGTTCAAAAGAAGAAACACAGGGCACAAGGCAGGAAACAAACCCCAGGCAGGGTGCCAGCTCACAGCAGGGCACACACTAGGGACAATTTAGGATCGCCAATGCAGCTAACCTGCATGTCTTTGGACTGTGGGAGGAAACTGGAGCACCCGGAAGAAACCCTCGCAGACAGTAGGAGAACATGCAAACTCCACACAGGGAGTACCCGGGAAGCGAACCCAGGTCTCCTTACTACGAGGCAGCTGCGCTACCGCTGCGCCACCGTGCCGCCCTTAACTTTTATAGCAAAGCAAATAATTAAGTTTAATTAAGTATCCACATTACTAACCGAGAATGCTAAACCGGATGGACGCAGGGACATCCGGCAATGGGCCGTGGACGCAAAAGACGTACTGCGCAGACGCCCCACAAATCCCCCCCCCCCGCAAGCAACGGGAACCGGATGGAATGCAACGTAAAATAAGAAATGAGGCGTCGCGCACAGAAAAAAGGAGTCAGACCACAGAAAAAAGGAGCACGAAACCCATTGCACACGAAACGGGACACACACAAAGAGGAGGATTCAACAAGCCCCTAGCACACAAAAAAAAAGAAGCCGCGAGCACCACACAAAGCCCATTGGACACGAAACGGGACAGACTACGGACATAGCACACGAAACGTACACAAAAACGACGATTCAGACCCACGACCACAGTAACATAAATAACAAATGACACATAAAGCCCCATTTCTAAATGAACCGTCCGTATTAAACATACGTCATCTCAACACGTTCACACTATGCAGCATAGGTAGATCTCATTACAATGAGGCACTATTAACCGTTCAACCGCAGAAAAGGCTCCATATTAACAGTGAGTGCGATCCTCCTTATTACTTATCCATATTTCTCACACTCAAGAACAAACAAGTCATGAATTCACGATCACGAGTACAAATGATACCGCTCGGATAACGGGACCAAACACAATTCACACTATGCAGCATAGGTGGATCTCATTACAATGAGGCACTATTAACCGTTCAACCGCAGAAAAGGCTCCATATTAACAGTGAGTGCGATCCTCCTTATTACTTATCCATATTTCTAGAAGAAAAAATGTCTCGGCTCCAAAAACGCAAAGCTCAACTAACACAGTTACAGAAACGAACCCAAATGGACAGACACACTGAACGTAGACGCATGCAGGGAGCATCTCACAGTGCTGCATCGAAACAGGCACGGCTTCAAAACGAAACACGTCGCGTCTCAGACATACAGAAACGGCAGCGAGGGGACAAAATAAATAAACGCAGACGTCTACACCGCGCATCTCAAATGCCGGAAAACAAGCAGGCAAGGCTCCAAAAAGAGAAAGCTCAACTGACCGACATACAAAAACGGGCAAGGCTCAATACAAACAATGCACGCCGTAAACTACAACGGACTTCTCACACAGCACAGGCAAATCGATTACAGCTCCAAAACAACACGTCCCAAATACTGGACATACAACGACGCGCCTCTCAAATGGCACAAGCAAAACATACACGTCACGGACATCAACGACAGACACCTGCTAAACGCTTGCGTTAGCTGACAACGCGTTCAATAATGAGTCCACTATTCAGGAAAATTCATTGGGATTAATGAATGTCATGTGCAATCATTGTCATTCACTTAACTTCCCTGAAGAAACAACTAGCAATACAATTAATGAATTTACACGTTGTTCTCAAATGGGTCAAATTAGACTGCCTCCTTTACATTCATATCCTGAATATCCACAGAACCTTCTAACTAACGATGTACCTGAAAGTAAAAACTTTATGAACTGCATTAGATCCTACAAATCGCTATCCACTATGAACATAAACAGTAGCACTGCACGTGACATCCGTCTTGCAAAACTGTTAATTACTGATGAATGTACAATGTCATCCAGTCACTTACTCAACACCATTCATAAACTTCTACAAACGTTAATGAATAATAATATTCCCTTTGGAGGAAAGGTACTTTTATTAGGAGGAGATTTTAGACAGTGCTTAGCTATTGTTCCACATGCCATGCGCTCAGCTATTGTTCAGTGCACCTTAAAATACGCAGACAATTGGCATTGCTTTCAAAAGATACAGTTAGTACAAAACATGTGATGTCCAGATCCAGATCATAACAATTGGTTATTACAACTGGGAGGTGGTACACTCACCAATACAGATAGACTTCACCCAGATATTATTACAATTCCTCAAGCCTTTATCTGCGACGACTTAGTTACAGAGAAGCAATCTCATTAGACCAAATGCCCCTTTTAACACAACACACTATATTATGTCCAAAAAATATTAATGTGGAAAACATAAATACCCAAGTCATTGCATTACTTCCTGGAGAGACACAACTCTTTCTAAGCTCTGACAAACTTGACTCTGATCATGACAATGACCATCTTCATTGACCTTACAAGTTCTGACCTGGAATTACCTTTTACACTTAAACGGCGTGTACAAAGAAATTTTCCAATAAACCTTTACACTATGCCACACACTTTATTGTTTGCTTTCTATTTGCATCATCTACACCTTCACACTATTCTATATCTCATTCATACATCACGCTCTTTGTCATTTCCCAACACCAGGGGTTGGCGAGCGAAGCGAGCAGGGGGCGGAGCCCCCTAGTTTTTATAGAGACACCTTGCCAGTGCAAAATAAGTCAGACATTATTAACCAGTGGTACTGTATCATTTGTCCACGCATGTTAGGTGAATTACAGCTCAAAGTAAAATATTATAAAGGTTAGTGCAATTCAGTCATAACGGTTTTGCAATTGATGAAAATAATTGAATGTCTTTTTCTTGTATATGGGCTACATAACCTATTTTTACACAGTTGCAGACTCACATAACCATGCATACAGTCTTTTTCAACATATTTGAACAGGCAAACATTAGATCATCATACAAACAGCATCTACAGATAAAGGTGATATACTTGAACAAATGATACACAAAATTGACATGGTGCATTTATTCTCATAATTTTAATTAACAATAATGCAGATTTGTCACATGAAAAATGTTAAATACATTCCTGCATTTATCACCACTTAAAATTAGAATCGGGTGTTTCAGATTAACTGGCATTCATTAGATCCTCCTTAGGGATATGTCTTCTTTAAAATGTAGGTATCTAAGATCTGGTGTTTTCTATGCTGTTGATGTGTGTAGTGTCATCATGCCAAGAACAAAAGTGCTCTCTAATGCCCTCAGAACAAAGGTAGTGAATGCCTAGAAGTCTGGCAAGAAAGTTAACAAGATTTGATATCAGTTATATATAATACTAGTCATTTAGCCCATTACAATAATGGGCGCTAGAACAGTAGTGAATACACATTAGTAGGAACAGTCTATATTAAATGGCAAGGGACCTTGATCTCATTTTGTTTGTTGGTCGTATTTTTCTTTGTCTTTCAGCCTTTCTTTTGTTGATGTTTACTTGCTGAGCTGACCGTTCTTCGTGGGCTGCCGCCGTGTATTGTGTGTCTTTAATTTTCTGTGACAGTAATACTGTCTTGTACGTCCGCTGGCTTGTACGTCCGTAATATACCTTTAATTTTCTCTGGCGGTAATACAGGTGTGCACGTTGGTAATATGTCTTTAATCTCCTCTGACAGTAATACTGGCTTGTATGTGGCTGTAATATGAGTCACTATATTGTGTACCTTTAATTTCCTCTCGCAGTAATACTGGTTTGTATTTCCGTAAAACACCTGTAACTTTCTCTGACAGTAATATCGCGCATCGCACCGTGCCCCGCGCATGCGCACTTCACCAGAAGACACATACACACGGACACCTGGACGCACACAGGGATTTTATTAAAGAGGATATCATTATAAGGAAAATCGCCAACAAGTGACATAGATTTTATGTGATTATTAATTCGTCCAAGACTGGCCGGCATTGCAAATTCAGCCCAAGAGCTGACTGTTTGATATTAAAAGAAGTTTCTAAGAACCATAAAATTTTTTAAAGACCGCCTTTATGGGGTCTGCTTAAACTAGATTATAGGATATGGTAATAGAAATTTTCATTCATTATGCACTGTGGCACAAAATGGCAAATATACACTCAAATGTTGCCTAAAATAAAAACTTCCAGAGGTCAATACGATCCAATGCTTACACATGATTTTTATTTTTTAATAGTCTCCTTTGATTAAAAAAAAAAGAGAGCTTATTTTTTTAAGATCATACCATGTTTCCCTGAAAATAAGATCTACTCTGAAAATAAGCCCTCGTCAAGATCGTCAGCTGAAAAGTAAAGTGCCACGCGATGCGATGTGATGTGTGTGTGCCCGAAACATCCATTAAATTCTGAGGACACCTTGCCACAATATCTCTGAAAAGGATGTTTAATGATTACATCCATCAATTAGGGGATGCGCCCATTCCAGCAGCATCAGCGCAAGACAGAAACAAAATCCCTGGACGGGGCAAGGTGAACACAAGCACACAAATACACTAACGTCATTGTAGCTTCACCAAATCCCCAAACCTTCATGTCTTTGGATGGAAAACTGAGCACACTGTGGAAACCCAGCAGGAAAACAAACAAACTCCAGGCAGGGAGTTTGTAAGACAGCAGAGCTACCACTTTGCCACACCCAAATGTGTAACTATTAACAGTATTCATTATTTAAACAAAGTTAACGATTTATCTGTAAAATGTAACATACATTTTTTAATGCTTTTCATCATGAAAGTGATATCAAGTATAAATCTAAGAATTCTAAATGTGCAGAGAGCTGGAATATCATAAATTTAATGTGATCTGTGTGGCGATCTATTGCTGCTTGCCACTGCTGTCAGGTCAGGAGGAAAAACCAGAAGCGAGAAGCGATTAACAGCTGGGTCAGTTTTAAGATGACGTTTACGACAGTCTACTTTAATGATAAAATGGAGTTTAAAGCCGAAATTTCCACTTTAATCGCAAAATAGACATTTTTATTATGTCCTTATTTTTTTTTTCTCTGTGGCTCAAATACACCTCCGTACAATCTGATGGTACAAGGTGTAAAAAAAAAATGATGGCACAGAAGATGGTATGTGAGACTTTTAAAATATATTGTGTCATTACTTTGGGGAATATGCAATGCTTGAATATAAAAGCACCACAAATGCATTTATATGTCGGCATTTTCCTTCACCACATCGAACCGTTCATAAAACATTGAAGCACGCACATCGATCCTGTAGGATCCTAAAAGCGGCTGGTGTAGCAAGAAATTCAGGCTGGAATTCAGGGTTTGAATGTGGCTAGTTATGATGATATTCCAGGAGAATATTGTTGTTGTTGTATGAATAAATAGAAGATACAGTGCATCCGGAAAGTATTCACAGCGCATCACTTTTTCCACATTTTGTTATGTTACAGCCTTATTCCAAAATGGATTAAATTCATTTTTTTCCTCAGAATTCTATACACAACACCCCATAATGACAATGTGAAAAAAAGATTACTTGAGGTTTTTGCAAATTTATTAAAAATAAAAAAACTGAGAAATCACATGTACATAAGTATTCACAGCCTTTGCTCAATACTTTGTCGATGCACCTTTGGCAGCAATTACAGCCCCAAGTCTTTTTGAATATGATGCCACAAGCTTGGCACACCTATCCTTGGCCAGTTTTGCCCATTCCTCTTTGCAGCACCTCTCAAGCTCCATCAGGTTGGATGGGAAGTGTCGGTGCACAGCCATTTTAAGATCTCTCCAGAGATGTTCAATCGGATTCAAGTCTGGGCTCTGGCTGGGCCACTCAAGGACATTCACAGAGTTGTCCTGAAGCCACTCCTTTGATATCTTGGCTGTGTGCTTAGGGTCGTTGTCCTGCTGAAAGATGAACCGTCGCCCCAGTCTGAGGTCAAGAGCGCTCTGGAGCAGGTTTTCATCCAGGATGTCTCTGTACATTGCTGCAGTCATTTTTCCCTTTATCCTGACTAGTCTCCCAGTTCCTGCTGCTGAAAAACATCCCCACAGCATGATGCTGCCACCACCATGCTTCACTGTAGGGATGGTATTGGCCTGGTGATGAGCGGTGCCTGGTTTCCTCCAAACGCGACGCCTGGCATTCACACCAAAGAGTTCAATCTTTGTCTCATCAGACCAGAGAATTTTTTTTCTCATGGTCTGAGAGTCCTTCAGGTGCCTTTTGGCAAACTCCAGGCGGGCTGCCATGTGCCTTTTACTAAGGAATGGCTTCCGTCTGGCCACTCTACCATACAGGCCCTTCTCCCCTGATCGCTCAGTTTAGATGACTGGCCAGCTCTAGGAAGAGTCCTGGTGGTTTCGAACTTCTTCCACATACAGATGATGGAGGACACTGTGCTCATTGGGACCTTCAAAGCAGCAGAAATTTTTCTGTAACCTTCCCCAGATTTGTGCCTCGAGACAATCCTGTCTCAGAGGTCTACAGACAATTCCTTTGACTTCATGCTTGGTTTGTGCTCTGACATGAACTGTCAACTGTGGGACCTTATATAGACAGGCGTGTGCCTTTCCAAATCATGTCCAATCAACTGAATTTACCACAGGTGGACTCCAATTAAGCTGCAGAAACATCTCAAGGATGATCAGGGGAAACAGGATGCACCTGAGCTCAATTTTGAGCTTCATGGCAAAGGCTGTGAATACTTATGTACATATGCTTTCTCAATTTTTTTATTTTTAATAAATTTGCAAAAACCTCAAGTAAACTTTTTTCACGTTGTCATTATGGGGTGTTGTGTGTAGAATTCTGAGGAAAAAAATGAATTTAATCCATTTTGGAATAAGGCTATAACATAACAAAATGTGTAAAAAGTGATGCGCTGTGAATACTTTCCGGATGCACTGTATCCCCTGAAAATAAGCCCTAGTGCATCTTTTGGAGCAAAAATTAATATAAGACCTGGTCTTATTTTTCGGGGAAACACGGTAGTATAAAAAGACTTAATGGTAAGTCTAAAGTTAAGTTCAGGATGAAAGAGAAAAGCATTAAAGGAAATGCAATTTAAGAGTTTATTTTTTGTCACTTAATTTTAAGTAATTACAGCTGTGTAAAATAAATGAAATATAGAAACATATAACTAACTTTTTTTTTTTTCCTTCCAAGATGTTTGGTCACTTGAATGCTCTGTGAGGAAGTGCCCCATTGACAAGAGTGTGCCAGGAGCAAGGTTTCCAGTATACTGTTATAGGGCAGGAGAAAGGCATACACAAAACCTCATTTGTCTATGTAAAGAGCTTTGTGTGTCTTTTTCCAGTAGAGACAGTGGGATCCATGTTGGCAGTGATGGAGCAATTAGGCATGCTATTTTTGGGAAGCAGGGCATGATTTGGTGGTTGGTAAGTCCGGTCAAGTAGTATGCAGTGTCACAAATGCAAGAGAGAGACAGAGAGATATAGAAGTCTAATGTTTGCATTTGTGTCTAACCCCCATGATAACAGAAAGTAAGGCCACAATAGACTCTCTACATATCACAATTTAGTGTCTCTAATTGGAAAAGTTTGTCTCTTGAAAGATGAAGTCAGGGGCAACTAGGAAGACCAGTACTCTTTTATGTAGCCTTTAGGAAAAGGCACATAGTGGTGTTGCTTAGAGAGAATAGAAATCTGACAAGCTCCTTTAAAACCCCAAACCTTTAAAATCCACTGAAGGCATAAAAATTTAGGAAAAACATTTTGTACATTTTGCACTGTAATATACAGCAACAAAAATGCCTAAATAAATCTGTGGTAGTTTTTTGATAGTCCTTTATCTCATCATCGTTTATGCATCATTTATTAGCAGGTGACAAATTTTCCCTTAAAATCAAGTAATTAGATCATCAGCAAGCAAGGTTGTATCAGAATATGTTCATTATTATCTGCCATTAAAGGATTCATGTTTTTTTATCACCAGTGCCTCCCATTTCATTTTTAACTTGACCCCATGGCAGGAGGAGAACACATCTTATTTAATGTTATAATCTCAGCTTAAGAAATCCCCTTAAGAATTTTCTTTTTTATGTAAATAAAAATGACAAACTAATGAATATTTCCGCAGTTCCTTTTGTTTTTTAACTGTCAATAAAGTATAAATAAAACTTTGAGAGCATATTGACTAACTTATGTCTTGAAATAACTGTGAAAAGGAATTAAGGTTTTTATGTAAGATCATTTTAAACTATTATCAGTGATATAAACAATATTCCAGGCTTACCAAAAGCATTTGACTGAAGAGCTTCTGGCTTAGCACTGTGGTCTGCAGCTGCTCCGTCTGCATATTATTTTGGAGACTTGAAATTGTTATTTCATGAATTTCATCTTTAAATGTTGTTCATACTCCATTTGTAAGATTTATGTAATGCAAAAAAATTTCTGGCCAAAAATAAATATCCTTTACTTTAATACTAAACCAGTGCTTCTTCCAGAGACTTACAAACTTATATCATTATTAATTTGTTGAAGATAACCTAGAAATCCTCTGGTGGAACATACTGTAATAACAACAATAGTGTTTCAGATTTGTCACTAGCTCCTGTTCTCATGGTACAGAGGAAACTCCATTTTTATTTAGAGTCTGGTAAATATCTTGACCTAACCTCAAAGACCTTACTGAGTGGCTGAGCAGAAGCCATTCTTTATGTCCTTTGTGTAAAACTCTGTTTTAACTTGATTATCCAGTTCATGGTTGCAGACATTTTCTGTGAAATTGATCCGAGTGGTGGAGCATTATAGCATAATGGCTGGTGGATAGCTATAGGCAATATGTGATCAGTGTGCACTGAGAGGCATGGTGACTATTTCATTACATGTTACAGAGGAGCATAGAATGGCTTTTAATGGTACAGTACCATAAGCAAAAGAGGCAGGGCAGTAAGCAGCAATCACTTTGTGATGTAGGGTGTCCAATGCAAACAGTGTTTGTGGTAATTATGTATAGGTAGAGTGACTAGATAAAATATGGAAATATGTTTATTTTTATTTTGTGGATATCAGCTCTTTAATTTTAAGAGTGATGGCTTGACTGGATATTCTTTGTTTTAGGGTTACATTTTTAACTTGAAATGTAGTGCATACATGCAGTAGGTGGTTAGAAGACACATTTGCATAGTTGTATGCTTCATAATCTCAAGATAACTGATTGAACAAATCTTGTGAATAGAACTCATGGTATTTGGTGGTTAAATATAGTGCACCAATGTGTCTGGCAACTGGTACAGTACAATGTCTGCATAAGTTACTACAATGAGAAGTAACCATGTCTAAAGAAAAAAAAAAAAATGGAACGAATAAAGATTTTTTTTCAAGAATAAGCACATTTTAATGTCTGCTGATATACCAGACTGTCCAGTAATATGCAGGATGTTAGATAGATAGATAGATAGATAGATAGATAGATAGATAGATAGATACTTTATTAATCCCAAGGGTAAATTCACATTCTCCAGCAGCAGCATACTGATACAAAAAACAATATTAAATTAAAGATTGATAATAATGCAGGTAAAAACAGACAGCAACTTTGTATAATGTTAACGCTTACCCCCCCCCTGGGTGGAATTGAAGAGTCGCATAGTTTGGGGGAGGAACGATCTTCTCAGTCTGTCAGTGGAGCAGGACAGTGACAGCAGTCTGTCGCTGAAGCTGCTCTTCTGTCTGGAGATGACACTGTTTAGTGGATGCAGTGGATTCTCCATAATTGATAGGAGCCTGCTGAGCGCCTGTCGCTCTGCCACAGATGTTAAACTGTCCAGCTCCATGCCAACAATAGAGCCTGCCTTCCTCACCAGTTTGTCCAGGCGTGAGGCGTCTTTCTTCTTAATGCTGCCTCCCCAGCACACCACCGCGTAGAAGACGGCGCTCGCCACAACCGTCTGATAGAACATCTGCAGCATCTTATTGCAGATGTTGAAGGACGCCAGCCTTCTAAGGAAGTATAACCGGCTCTGTCTTTTCTTACACAGAGCATCAGTATCACTCTTTATAAAGGATTTACATACACTATAAGAGTCTATTTTGCCAGACAATTTTCTCACTATTATCCAATATTGGAGTGGATGCACAGGAGATTAGAACATCTAGACAAGAACAGGCCATTCAGCCCAACAAAGCTTGCCAGTCCTATCCACTTAATTCTTCTTAAAAAAATCAAGTCTAGTTTTGAAATTCGCTGAAGTCTTACTGTCTACTACGCTGCTTGGTAGCTTATTCAGAGTGTCTATGGTTCTCTATATAAAGGAAAACTTCCTAATGTTTGTGTGTTTACCCTTAACAAGTTTCCAACTGTGTTCCCATGTTCTTGATGAACTCATTTTAAAATAAGTCTCAATCCACTGTAGTAATTCCCTTCGCAACTTTAAACACTTCAGTCATGTCACCTCTTAATCTTCTTTTGCTTAAACTGTATAGGCTCTGCTCTTTTCATCTTTCTTCATAGTTCATCCCCTGTAGCCCTGAAATGAGCATAGTTACTCTTCTCTGGACCTTTTCTAGTGCTGCTATGTCCTTTTTGTAGCCTGGAGACCAAAACTGCAGATGAGGCCTCACCAGTGCATTATAAAGCTTGAGCATAACCTCCTTGGACATGTACTCTACACATTGTGCTATATAACCTAACATTCTGTTTGCCTTCTTGATGGCTTCTGAACACTGTCAGGAAGTTGATAGTGTAGAGTCCATTATGACTCCTAAATCCTTTTCATAAGGTGTACTCTTAATTTTCAGACGTCCCATTGTGTATTCAAAACTAACATTTTTACTTCCTATGTGTAATTCTTTACATTTACTGACATTACATTTGATCTGCCATAGATCTGCCCAAGCCTGTATGCTGTCCAACTGCTTCTGTAATGATTTATCGGATTACAAATTATTTTGGTATGATCACAAACTTAACCAGCTTGTTACTTATATTCTTTTCTTAATCATTTATTTTTATATATATATATATATAGATATATATAGATATTAAAAATAGCAGCGGCCCTAATACTGACCCCTGTTGAACACCACTCTTAACATCAGCCCACTCTGATAAGGTTCTTCTAACCACCACGCTCTGCTTCCTGAGTCTAAATCAATTCTGCTGCCGTCTAAAAACCCCAGAACTCCCACTTCTTTTAGTTTGATGCATAACCTCTTGTTTGATTTCAGCCTATTTAATCTGAGCAGTACTTCTCCCTCTACAATTTCCAAATCCTTCAGTACTTCCTTAGTAGTCCAATACCTCAGAAAAATGGAAGCTTACAGCATCCACTATTTCACTGTCTGTATCTTTTAATTCCACTTTATTTTCAGTGATGCACTTCACCTCCTCCTTGACTGTTCTTTTATTACTAAAATAATGAAAGAATCTCTTAGGGTCATCTTTCATCTTATCTGCTGTATTCCTCTTCAGCAGGATCCCTTATACCCTTCTTAACACTAGAATTACCAGAGCCCACGAAGAAACTCGTAGGTCCGACCCACCTTAAATCCCATCGCACCTCTCCATCAGTGTCTTTTGTTCTGTAAATGTGCTGATAAAGGAAAGCAGCAAGCAGCCTACTATTCCATCCCCCCACCGCCGCAGAACGGCC
Source organism: Erpetoichthys calabaricus (assembly GCF_900747795.2). NCBI lineage: Eukaryota > Metazoa > Chordata > Cladistia > Polypteriformes > Polypteridae > Erpetoichthys > Erpetoichthys calabaricus. Next base: position 106,401,999 of record NC_041394.2, on the reverse strand, counting down.
ACAAAGTTCTCCCAGCTTATGCCTCGATTATCTGGGAGTGAAGTGCTTGAGTTTTAGATTGGAATAATAGATTGTTATTTGGAACACATGCATTTGATGTGTGTTCCGTTTCTACAATAATCTGTGTAAACACATTGTTAAAACAGAAACGTTTTTCATGTTTTAGTATTAAATGACAAAGTGTTGGCGTAAACTATATAATGTGTGAAGCCTGAAGTCCAAAGATCAAATAAACACTTTCACAAAAGATTCAAGGATAAGACAACAGCTTTCGTGGCGTAGCGGTAAGATTTGCTGACTTGCAATCAAGAGTCCCCAGTTCGATCCTGACTGCCTCCTACATTTACCGTTTTCAGTAGTGAGCTGCTCTTATTGTTAATATTATATAGTACACACATACATTTGGTTTGCGTCAGTAACAGACGGTGTACATTTATAGTACTTGTAAAAGTTACCTTTTTTTTTTTTCACTTTTATTCTCTCAGCCACGATCACGATACATACTACCGCCCCCCACCCAGGGATGTGATGCTGTTAGTTTTTATATGAAACTGGGAATAACTAGATGTGAGAGGTGTTTTGATGCAATGGAACTGGACATTCTTTGATCTGGATGGATAAAAGCTGACACACAAACCCTGGTGAATCTGCCTTATTGCTATCTATTTTTTATTCAGTTTTATTGAGTGTTCCTGCTGACGCTGAATTAGTATGCGCCTTATGGTCTATGATGTCAAAAAAAAAAAGAGACATAGGTATATATGATATTTGGAATTATTAATTTTATGACCTGTATAGTACATTTCGGAAAACATTGTGGCACGGATGCAACATTATTCATGTTATTCATATTCATTCACATAACATCTTGCGGTTGTAATCAGTGAAATCATAAGACCATGGCTTACCTGGGCTGCTGTAATTGTGGGTGGGGGAAACTCTCTCCTATGCTGGTATCAGCAGAAGGATGGGTGGAGGGTGCAGTACTCTGAGGTGAGAGTAGGTTAGGGTGGTCTGTTAAAGAAGTTGTTCATTTGGTTTGCTCTCTCCACGTCTCACTTGATGGTGGCACCCCGCTTCGAACTGCAGCCAGTGATGATATTCATCCCATCCCACACTTCCTTCATGCTGTTATTCTGCAACTTCTGCTCCAGCTTTGTCCTGTACTGCTCCTTCGCCACCCTGAGCTGGACTCGCAGTTCCTTCTGCACGCGCTTGAGCTCATGCTGATCACCGCCTTTAAAAGCCCTTTTCTTCTGGTTCAAAAGGCCCTTGATGTCACTTGTAATCCATGGCTTGTTGTTAGCATAGCAGCTTACTGTTCTTACTGGAACTACAATGTCCATACAGAAGTTGATGTAGTCAGTGGTGCAGTCAACAACCTCCTCAATGTTCTCACTATATGATCCCTGCAGGATATCCCAGTCCGTAGTTCCAAAGCAGTCTCTCAGAGCCTGCTATGCCTCCGGGGACCACTTCCTGAATGAGCGTGTGGTTGTAGGTAGCTCCCTCACTCTTGGTTTGTGGTGAGGCTGAAGCAGAATCAGGTTATGATCTGCTTTCCCAAGCGCAGGCAGCTGGGTGGCGCTGTATGCGTCTTTAACGTTTGCATACAGTAGGTCAATAGTCCTATTTCCCCGGGTGTTACAATCCACATACTGGGAGAAGGCAGGTAATGTTTTGTCCAGCGTCACATGGTTAAAGTCTCCAGCGATTAGCACAAGTGCCTTCGGGTACTTTGTTTGCAGTTTAGCAACAGTGGAATAGATGATGTCACCCGCTATCTCCACGTCCGCTTGAGGAAGGATGTAAACAATGACGTGTCCAAACTCTCTGGGCAAGTAATAGGGACGCAGACTTACGGCCAACAGTTCGATGTCCCTGCAGCAAGTGGAGATTTTGACGTTTACATGTCCAGAGTTGCATCACTTTGTATTCACACAGAGAGCGAGTCCTCCTCCTTTCCGTTTCCCGCAGGTATTTGTGTCTCTGTCTACTCTGCTCTGTCCACTAACTGTGCTAAACCTGGGTAGTTCCACATTAGCATCTGGGATGTTAGTTGTTAGCCACATTTCACAAAAACACAACAAACTGCATTCTCTGTAGGTCCTGACATTTTTCACCAGCGCAGCAAGTTCGTCGATCTTATTTGGTAGTGAGTTCACATTTCCCAGGATCACAGACTTGCCTGAAGAAGGGGCCTGAGTTTCCTCGAAAGCTTGCATATTGTAATCTTTTTAGTTTTAGCCAATAAAAGGTGTCATTTTGCTTGGCTTTTCTCTACATTCATAATGGCTAACACGGTACAACACCCTAGTACTACAGAGACTGATTAAAAAAAATTAAAATCATAACAAATAAAAATATAACAATTCAGCAGACAAAAATAAAAACTAAATACTGATTTTTTTTTTACCATGATTTTAATGAAATAATCATAAAAAGTAATAACACATAAAATGTAAAAAATAAATACACATATACAACAGACAAAATTAAGCATGCATTCATGACAAAAGTGTTCTTTGCTAATTTTATATTATATTAGATTATACATACTTTTATATTAGATTTCTACTCACTAGCACCTTATTCTTACCAAAACTTAGCCTTGAGCCTTAATTGAGTGTTTTTCAGAAATATGGTGAATTTTAATCATATGGTGAATCATAATCTAGATAATGTTTATATATAAACAAACTGCCTCCAAATTGATGTAAAGAGATGTAGAAACACTAATGAAAATACTAAATTGTCTTTAAAGGCTGCCACAATTCAAAATCACAATGCTTCTGAAATTATACTATTTAGTTACTGTACATTTATAAAAAAAAAATGAAGAACATTAATGGCAAATCAAGGGGTATTCATGTATTTCCTTCCACGTGCCCCAAATGGAGGTGTTTAAATACTTTTGGGTCTTCTTCCCATGTCAGGGTACATATAATCTCGAGATTGCCCAGTTCATTTGTGCAATGGGAGCAGTTTTGCAGGTTCTGTGCTAGAATGTGGGGGATAAAGGGGGGGGGGAGGGGGGGCCGTAATTCTTCACAAGCTGCTACTGAAAAACTAGTCAGTCTGCACTTCCATACTCACTAATGGTCAAGAGCTCTTAATAGAGATCAAAACTAAGGTCACATGTATAGGCAGGCAAAATGAGGTTCTTGAGCAGAGTTTCTAGGATCTTGCACCATGCTAGGGTGCAGAGCTTATTACTGTTGGAGGAACTTGGAGTAGGAGTATTGCTTCCCCAGGTCAACAGAAGCTGCTTATGGTGTTTTAGGCATTAAGGTATTGATAGCACCCTGGCACTTTCAAAGGGAGCGTACATGCTGGATGGATTATATCTCTAGATTGCCTTGAAAAGGTCTGGGAATTTTTTGGGAGGAACTGGAATAGGTTTCTAAGGATAAGGTGGCCTGCTCAGTAATCCTCACTAGGAAAATAAGAGTGAAAGTGAAAGAAATACATACATGAATGCTGATACTCTTGTTATGGCATTAAAACAGCTTTCAGACTTTTAGTTAAAAACAAATCAAGTGTTAAAGTATAGAACATTAGGGTTGATTCAATTAATGAATCACATGCAGTATAAATGTGCAGTATTTCAGATAATACAAGGACAGATTGATTTAAAGGATTTTGTAGGCTGCCAAATGCATCTTGTGTTTAAGTGCAATGGGCTTGTTGCTCTGGACTGGTCAAATGCCCCACTAATGTCTTTGCATTCAGGGCAATTGGGGTGCGGCTCACCCATCTCCCTGTAGATGGTACTGTTATACAAAAATTAAGTAACTAGTAAACTTGCCTCAAGATCATATTGTTAAAATGTTTATCGTGATGTGATTAGAGGTCCATGGAGAAGCGTGATTTTTAAATAATCAGGTTCTGGAGTGTGCAGGCCCTGAATAGGTGTGGATGTATGCATGCCGGCATTTGCTGTGGGGTTTATTTGAGTGATTGGCTGATTGCACATTCACATTCACTCAGATGTCTCAGTCACACCTTGGAGTGGGCAGAGGACCACATCTGCACCCAGTCAGGCCGAATAAGGGGAGCCTACACAGCAGAGATCAAAGAACAGCAAGGACATCAAAAGAGAGATTAGAGGCAGGACGGTGAGGAGCCTGTGTCATCCAGATGGTCAGGAGTATGCAACTAAGGAAGTAAGCGGCAGGCCTGTGCTTGAGTGTGGGGCTGGACTAGAGGCGCTTCTTAGAGCAACTGCAGAGAAGAGTAGAAGCAGCCCCATTGTATGGCATCTCCCTCTTGATGCCAATGGACTGACTTAGGGGAGACTTATGTGGGGTTTGGTGGAGGGTCCTTCCTACTCCCAGTCCGTCAGGCGCCAATAGGACTCTCCTCTGAACCCAGGATAAAGGGAAGACTGTATCTGTTTTCAGGCATCTCCTCATGCTGCAAAGTCCTGATGGGATAAGCTGAGGAGACACCCATGAGGCACTGTGGCTCATGTCTGTTTTTAGAAAAGGAACCTGGCATGACTTTAACCTCGGTTTTGCTGGATTTTTATTTATTTTTTTACACTGCACTTTTTGAACAATTTTCTTTTGGACTTTAATAAAAACACTGAACACTTTTGCACCAACCCCTTGCTGAATGTGTGTGTCCTCATTTGCTCAGCTCATCTGAGTTCATGACTGTCGACAGCTACAGATTTGAGAGGCTCCTAGAAGCAACAGGGAGCATGGAGCTAACCTGGACTGTCCCACACAAACACAACATAATCAACTCAATCAAATGTTGCCAGTTTTCCATGATATGCTATATGCAATATGCAATTTCTTATCTAGAATTTTTTTTTGTGCCTGTATGCACATATGCAGAATGAATTTTTTAGTTTTGCTTTGGGGCTTGAGGGCTTGTGACCCATTGACTAAGATTTTCCTTCACAGTTTATATAGTGTGTGAACTTGTACATCTTGCTGTTTGGTAGTAGTCACCATCATTACCAGGAATCCCATCAATTACCTTTCTATAAAACAATTTAGCATTTGCCCACTGAATACAGATTCACAGTATTTTAATATTCATTTCTGCTTTCAGTGTTGAGTATTTGATGTTGAGATATGTTTCAAGACTCTGTCCTTTTGCTGCTTATACTGTACTAGCTGTGTTACCTGACTTAATTGGGTGTATCAGAAGTACTATGTAACTAAGTGATTTTCCCTATACAATATTTGTAATTTTTTTTCTCAAGGGCTAATATTATAGACAGGCAGTGTGTTGAAGCAGTTAAGGCTTTGAACCTAGGACTTTAAACCCTTCAAACTCGATGTGTCTATGAGAAAGTTACTAGACTTCCCTGTGCTTCAATTGGAAAAACAAAAGAAATGCAATCAATTGTATCCCAAAGGCTGTACATTAACTTAGCTAAAGGCATCAGTTAAATAATCACATATATATACTGTACAGTGTATACTGTATGCTGTTTATATACTGCAAAGTTGACTAACTCACTCATCAACATAAACACTGTTTCCTGTTTTGTTAAAAAGCTGAAATTTGGCAGGATGGTACATCTGGGGCAATAAGTATCCACTGAGCCAATCAACTTTGCATTATATACAGTATATATATCTGTAGATTTTTTGATGGCATTATTTGGCTGATATTTTTTCATTACTGATACTAGTTGCCTAACACTTTGCAAAACACAGTGTCTCTCCATCACTTCTTAACACAAGGTTTATTGGTGGGGGGGTCTCTCTTTCCTATGCTTCAAAGGGTCACTGATGCTTCTCTAATCTTCATCAGCCTCTTTTATGCCTTTCCAATTATCTTTTTTATGTTGCTTCCCCTGCCTGCATATTCATGCCACTGGCTCTACATCACATTGCTTACTTGAAATTGGAAGCAACACGATCTACGATAACTTTCCCTAACTCTGTGAGTCAATCAAATCCATTAGCCTTCATGACATTGGCAATGGATTTAAGCAGGAGAGCAGGTTTAATATGTTCTGCTGTTTAAGTGCATCTCACTCAGTTACTCCCTCTATACTTTGCAACGATTAGCAGGTTGGCTCTGCCATGTCTGACAATGTCTTTCTTTTCCAGGTCTGTATGACCCCACCCCAAAAAAAAAACCAGTGCCCATTTACCCATCAGGACTGTTTTAATTTCTTCTTAGATAGAATCAACCCAAAACAACTCTGTAGTGAAACATGTGGGTTCAGGAAAAAATAAGGGAAACAGGATAGGCCAACCTAAATGGCGTCTGAGGGCACTGTAGGGACAGTACTGACTTTGAGTATGTTAAGGTAACCTCGATTTGGGAAATTCCCCAATGTCTTTTCATAGTGTAGGCCAGATACAGGGAATGCACATTCTCCCATACTCTGTATCCCACACAATATACTTAAGGTTCACTTTCTCTGGCTAAATCCATCACTCCCTTGTGCCACAGAAGAGATTTCGTCATATACAGTACGTTATCCAATCCCACGATGCAATGCTGCTTTAAGGGTGAACCATCTTATAAATGTGTAATTAGCCTGTTATGTAGACATAGCTTGTTGTTCTTCTGATGGACTTCACTTTGGCTTATGTTTATATATGTGTAATAATATGGCAGAGGATCTATGCACCAAATAGAAACTTACCTTTTACAGAAGGAAATTAGAAATAAATACATATATTCCACTCTGAGGATAAACTTCAGTTAGCTGGAAACTAGCTCGCTGAATAGTTAAAGCTAGGATTCCAGAGGAAGTGGAGGCCTCCAGCACTGTACAGGAAGCAATCTAAGAGCCGGCCTTAAATGTCAGATTCCAGGCAGAGTTTAGTTAACCACTGACAGCTCTGTAAACAAAGCTGGGACAGACAGAGAGTTAGGGGGTGGTGTGGGGTGAGGCATGCTTTCCTTTTCTGGTAGACGCTTAGCCGTTTGAGGACCACACTAGAATTCTTTGTGTTCGCAGCATGTTTGGGAAAGGGGAATAGTACCATTCTACTAAGGCGGTAGGATTTGAATAGAAGAAAGACAGCAAGCAGGAAAGTTGCGGAATAAAGCCTGAGGAGGTAAGATATAACAAAGAGCTACATTTATGTCTATTATGTCAGAACACTTGACTTTGCACCACTTGTGTGGCCCTGTGCAGTGTACAGAATGTATAATTTAATTGTTTTCTTTATAGTAATATGATAAAAATAAAAAAGATTAATTAATCGAACTCTACTGATTTTAAGTTTTATATTTCACGTAAGAATTCATCTGCTGTAGTAGATGTAGTAGTACAAAAGCTGTTTGGCTCATACTTTAATTTTTGGGATGTGGCAATAAAACATAATTTATCATAGTTGAAGAAAATCAGTATGCAGACCTGCACATTTTTTAAGGTTTCCTTAGTTATTCTAATTTTCTAACTGAAATCAATATAACTTAAACTTCTGTGTCGAAGTGTCCTTTCTATAACCTTTCCTAAGTCTGTATTTAAGGCAACTGTCAATGTATTCATTCACAAAAAATAATTCAGCAACCAGATGTTGGCCAGTTGACTTACAAGAAGTGACCAGTGCACTTGACAGATGCAACCCCACTGAATACTGCTGACCTGCACGTGTTGGCTCTATAACAGAGCAACTGATATCATCTGATAATTTGGATAACAGGAGAAATACACATCAGTGTCATTTTCTATTAAAGCTCACACAAAACACCAAGGGAAACAAACTATGATTTATTTGCTGTATCATATTTCTAATATTAAAATGGTTAACCATTAAGTGCATCTTATTACTCCTTGCCATCAACGAATATTTATAACACGAATGGGGTTCAATCTCAAGAAGTAGTTCTTGTTATCTACAGGAAAAGTGACGTCACTACATTCTTATAACATCATACTTTTTAAAAGTATTAGAAAAAAAAATTAAATCCAAACAGAATTGCTGCTTTTCATCATGGAAGTCAGTTAAGTCTGTAATAAATCAGAGGTTTGACCCCAAGCTGTTTCCTTTCATTTAAGATTATGGATTACAGCATGAGTTATCTAGTTATGACACTGTCTGAATCCAGCAATGAAAGGCATCTGGGAAAACCTTCAGTGGAGTTTGCAGCCAGTATGCTAGAAAAGGTGTACTGTTTTAGTAGTCTAGCCTATTACATGTTACAAGCTCAGAAGTTAAAACATATTTTTTCAGAATATGAATTGTCAAATTTGTTATGTGTCTGTCTTTTGCATTTAACTTTAAATAAAGCCATGTGCAAAATGCATGTACTGTAGGTAATACTTTTAATCCTTTAACTCAGATGCATTATTCATGTCAAAAAGAACATGTTGGAGAAAGGAAAGAAAACAGTGATTTGAAATCAGATACTTAAGAGAATGAGAATGTAGAATGCCAGAAATGTTACAAGGAGGAAGCAGTACTTTCAGATTAACACCACTAGAAGCATCATTACCTGACTGAGCAAATAATGGAACATTTAACAGTTAAATGTTAAAAAAATCTTTGCCTGTAGAGTTAACTGTTCCTGAAAATAAAAATAAAATTGATAGTTGTAATCTTAGTTTATATGTACTGTATACCTTATGCAATATACATTTTTTGCCTTTTAGTAGATTGGTCCCAGATCCTGAGTCCTTGGTTTAAATTTTGGCCACTGGACACTGCCTGTGTTGAGTTTACATGTTCTGCTTGCTTGTGTATGGGTTTTTTGTCCAGATGTTAGTTTTCCTACACATCCCTAACACATTGACTAACAAGCCAAAAACTGTCATTGACATGACAGTATGTTCAATATTGATTTTAGTTATAGTTACTTTATTGCATCTACTTTTCCTTACATTGATAAACAGAAACACTTTTCCTTCTTGTACCCATAGATTTTTACTTTTGGAAAAGTAACCTCTACTTTCTGAAAGAACATGGATGATTTTGAGCGCCGCCGTGAGCTCAGGAGACAGAAACGTGAAGAGATGCGGCTTGAAGCTGAAAGGTAAGATCCCAACAAAACATCAACGCATTTCAAGTTAACATTTTTATACTCGTTGACTATTCAAAGCCAGGAGTAAGCCTTTAAAATGTTAAATGTCAATTTAGTTTTTTCATATTTGCATTCTGTAGTCAGACATTTTGCTTATTATTCTGTAATGCTGATAAAACATATCACACCACAAAAACACATAACTTTGTATTGTTCAGATACACTTGTAGGATGTGCTTTACAGATATCTTTACTGATATACACATGCATATTTTCAGACGACAAGTAATGAAAAGAACATACAGAAAGAGCCTGTGTTAGTGAAATAGCACATAAGTATAGCCTGACTTCTTATAGGTGTAATTAACAAGTTGCACTTAAAGACAGAAATACTGAACTACTTCACTTAAGCAACAATTCACATTGCAACACAGGATGAACGAGAAACAGTCTCCACTTATAAACTGTCGACCTAACAATGAGAATTGAATCTTGTGCTGACTAGCCAGGGTACATTTAAAATTTACTTTCAGCATGTATAGATTTTTTTATTTAGGTGAATTGTGATATATATAAAAAAAACTTTAAACTTATTTTTATTCTTTATTCTGTATCTTGAGCATGTGGGATATATCTGTGTCAATTTATAGCTTTTTCTTAGCAACAGCATCTTCCTTGCTTGCAGTAGCATGCCACAGCTTACCAAAGCCCCTGCCATGTGTCTTTCCACTGCACCTATTTTATTAACTGCTTGATGTTAATACTTCAAATTACTGATTCATCGGCAACATGTTTGTTGTCATTCTAAATATTTAAAATAGAATTAACTGTTATTATGGAAAATAAAAAACTTGGTTGTACCACATACAATATGAATAAAACTGGTAAAAAACATTTTAATGTATTTCAGTATTTACTCATTTGTTTAATATTTTGTCATATTGAAAAATGACATTATTTATTGCGTTAAAGCAAGTCAATGAACTTTCAATATTGAGTGAGGAAAACGGCACCAATGATTTACTCTACCTTTTGCATTGAGATTTGGATGTCATTATTGGCTTGTTCTGAAGTAATGCATAGTGTTCAGTGTCAATGATATCATTTTCTTAAAGGTTCACCTAATTGTAGACCAAAATAAGACACTTCCAAGCTTTGTTTGCTATAACCCAGTAGCATTATTAGTCTTTTGGTAAGGGATGCTTTTGAGAGAGCCTTAACGTCTTGCTTAATAATGTGAAGATCCCCTTAGAGTGAAGGAGAAATAAAGGCAGTTTAATAAGACTTTTTTTTTTTTTGCAGTCTTTTAAAAACAGTCATTTTTTTATAGTCCACATAGAGTATATCTAGTATACTTAGAATTCTCTACACTCATCATTTCATTTTTAAAGGCAGTGAATGTGCACCATGTACACAGCATTTGTCTCAAAGGATGGATTGACCAGTCTGAAATAAATGAATGATAATGAAACTGTGCATTTAATTGTGTTTATATCAAATAAATGCTTTGGTTCAACTACTATCTTAATTTTTTAACTGAATCTGTTATCATTAGATTTACTGAGGTTACTGACCAATACCAAACTCTGTGTGACCATTCTGAAAGCTCAGTAGTTGTGTTCACAGCAAACAAAGAATAGATCATCACATTTTTTTAACTTCGTGTCCAGTGCAAAAGGTTAAATAAAATTTGAAAGGTATAGCAGCAAGATCAGTTTTGCATTGTATTCTGCTTATATCTTTGATAGTGAAAGTAGGGTGACAAGGTGGTTAGAGTTACTGCCTCACAGCTCCAACACACTAGGATTAAATCCCAGCCTGGTCACTTCTTGTGTAGACTTTGCATTTTAGTCTCTACTTCTGGGTAAAATTGTCCAGTCTTTCTCCCAAATACCAAAGACATTAAGGTTTCGATAGTTGTCAGCACTAAACTAGCATGATTGGCCGTGGGGTTGTGTGTAAGAATACCAATAAGACTGGTGCCTTGTTCTAGTCTGGCCAATTTCTTCTGCCTGATACCAAGATAGAGTCTGGCTCATCATGACACCGACTTAAACAGGCTTAAGAAATTGATGGATATTAATGTTATTTTGGAGATGTATACCTTGTAAATGAAATGAAAGAATGGCATCTCCACTGACCCATATCTTGTTAAAATTATGTTATTTTTTTACAGTTTTTTTCATGTGATTCTGCAATTTTATATTTTCTTTAGTCCATCTTTGGATTTACTATATAAAGAATTCTGACACTGCAATTGTTGATTTTGAAATAGGTAATAAGGAGGTGTCGAAATTTAACAGTTTATGAGCAAATTCATTATGTGCCTAATTTTTTCATACAATTTTAAAATTATGGACTACATACTGTATACACAAAACATGACATATGAGAGTATGACATTCTCTAACCTGATTAATCCAATTTTTTTTTCATATTTTCAATTCTAATTACTTTCACCTTGTCAAATTCAACAGCTGGTTAAATGTGTCTGAACAGACAGAATAATTTGTCTAGCTAATTTCTTTAATTTTCTTACTGTTTGTCTTGCTGGCGATCGCCTGCTCTTTCTTGAGTTTTCGAGATCTATGGGCTGTTATATCTCCATGGCATGGTTGCTTGTGAATGCTAAGGGGCATAGGCATGTGCTAGCATTTGGCTTCATGGTGGGCATTTTTTCCGTATAAAGTAACTCAGAAACAAAGGAGAGAGTTGTAGCTTTTCTAATCATTAAGGAAGTTTTGTATTTACCTCTTTCCTAATTCTTTTATGAGTACATTGTTTCATTTTTAATATGCTCTCTCGTGTTTGTTTCCCTGTTTATATTTGATTTATATGTGGTTTTGTTTGCTTATTAGGAGATAGTTGTGTGACTACTTTAGCTTAAATAGTAAAACAAGACTAGGTCACTAGTTAATTTCATTTTCCAGGTTAGCAAGTAGGAACAGCACTGAAGTCCTGAACAAAACATGTTGATTTTTTTTTGTTAGTCTGCCTACCATAATAAAACCTGTATGATTTAGTTACACAATTATGACACATAAAAATTTTTATTTTGTACCACCTGAATCTTGAAAAACCTAGTATTCATATTTAATTTAATATCATTTTAACACTCGGTAAATGATGCCAGATGAAATCTTTATTACTGCTTGTCCTGCCTGAGTTTCAGTAGAGGCAGTCATGACTACAGAAAAACTGGGAGATCAAATATGAACCAGGATACAATGGTCTTTACTTTACTCATGTAATTCTTATCATTGGATCTTATCACCAAAGAGGTATTGGATCAGAAACTTTTAAGGCAAGATACCTTCCTGGAACCAGCCTATTTTTAGTTGGCTTTTGCCACACATAAGAGGAAAAGCGACCATTATCTTAAACAAGTGACAAAAGTACAAGACAAATTTAATGTTACATGCAAGTGATATTAAAAAGTTTTTTCTTTTTAATACTAGTAACTGCGGGACAAATAAAAGTTAATATCACATTGTGATTATTTATTTAAATTGACCAACTTACACATTTAAGGCCTAAATAGATGAGTAATAGAACCTTATCATTCTGTTCAATCCTTCCATTCCAATTATAGGGTCATAGCTTATTGTAGTAGCATTCAGTGGAAGGCAAGATACATTCCTGAATGGGATGCTAGACCTTCACAGGGGTCATTCACTCACATTAACTAGTAATGGCTTACATTGTAGACATCAGTTGTAATAAAGAGAGGGACAAAGGGAAAACATACAGACATCATGCAGATATTGATCAGTCCAAGATTCATTCAGACTTCTGAAGCTGTGTGAAAGCAGGATTAGCCACAAACAATGTTGCTTCTAGTTGAACCTTATAAGTTACTGAATTTATAGTAAAGTACTGCTATCCCAGTTCCTTAATGTTTGCATTTGGGATGTATGCTTTTAGATACTCTGCTCACAAACATTGACATTTTTTCTTTATTATTGGCAATCACAAGATCTGTTTAAATAAATAGTGAAGACCTACTGTATTTATCTGATCCATTTTTAACTAGGCTGTAGTGTTTTGCTTTTAAGTTTGTTTGTGTAGGTTTATTCTGTGTTTATTCATATCTGTCTGTGTATGTGTTTGTTTAAAATAAATATAAAAGGAGTTATTTCACTTCTGGAATCCAGTCAGGCCCAAAAACAATAAATTCTCAACTCACAAGAGCAGAGACATTGATAGAGAGGTAGTGTGGATGATGGATGGGACAGCTAGCAATAAGAACAGATTCACAATTAAAAAAAAACTCACAAACTTTTGCTGTCTTTCCTTAACCCATTCCAAGGCAGCGCTGGGTACTTTGGCAAGTATACTTTAACCAGTTTACTATATAGCGCATAATGTACTTTTTCGGAAAAAAAAATTTGTAAGACACAATTCTAATATTTGAACGGTATATAACATTGCTTAAGGGGCATCACAATAAAGCGGAATACTGCACCTGCTTATTTTCTGTGTGTAGCTGGCATGTTCCTTCTAATATCTGGGTAGGTTTTCCTCCAGGTTCTCTGAATTTTCCTACATGTGCCCAAAGAGGTGCAGGTCAGGTGAATTGTCGACTCTTAATTGCCCAAGGTGGAGATATGTAGGTGGGTGGTTCCATCTGTGGAATGTCACCTTGTTCAGGGTTGTTTCCTGTCTTGTGCCAAGTGAGCCAGCATATTGTTGGAATTTAGTTGACCTTGAATTTGAATTAAGCAAGTTTGGGAATGTTTTGGTTTAAGATTACGGTTGTATTTGAGAATGTGAATTGGAGTCACTTTGCAATTTTTATCATTAAAAAATTCCGTAGTCTAGATCTTAGTACAAGTTATGGCACTGTATATTATGAGTGTCTGACACATGAAATATTTATAACTTAAGTGAAAAGTTTATCTTATCACAACAATTTGTTTTTGTTTCATAACAAAAAAAAATGTTTCAGCTTCAAATTGTTTTTAGTAATACACACTTATCCATCCATCCATCCATTTTCCAACCCGCTGAATCCGAACACAGGGTCACGGGGGTCTGCTGGAGCCAATCCCAGCCAACACAGGGCACAAGGCAGGAACCAATCCCGGGCAGGGTGCCAACCCACCGCAGGACACACACAAACACACCCACACACCAAGCACACACTAGGGCCAATTTAGAATCGCCAATCCACCTAACCAGCATGTCTTTGGACTGTGGGAGGAAACCGGAGCGCCCGGAGGAAACTCACGCAGACACGGGGAGAACATGCAAACAAACTCCACGCAGGGAGGACCCGGGAAGCGAACCCGGGTCCCCAGATCTCCCAACTGTGAGGCAGCGGCGCTACCCACTGCGCCACCGTGCTGCCCTAATACACACTTAATAATGTTCAATAATATTTTAACAATAATTTTTACATCCAAAAATTGCCTTTACTATAAATATTACTAGATGGAATGTAGGGTAGTGACTGTGGACTTTAAACAGCAGGGGCCTCATGTATAACGCCGTGCGTAGAACTCACAGTATAACATGCCGTAAGCACAAAAGCGGGAATGTGCGTACGCACAGAAAAATCCAGATGCAGGAATCTGTGTGTACGCAAACTTTCACGTTCTTCCACTACATAAATCCCGATCAGCGTGAAAAGTAAAGCACGTGCACGCGCCTTCTGTCCCGCCCCAACTCCTCCCAAAATTATGCCTCTTTGAATATGCAAATCGATATAAATAGCCTTCTGTGAAAAGACAATGGGAAAAGCACAGGGGAAAATATAAGAATTTCAGCAAATACCAAGTGGAGGCAAAGGAAAAACGTACTATTTGTTGGTTTAAACAGTGGTATAATCAACAAAAGAAAGTTGATCGACATAGTGTCGGAGAAACTCGAAAGCTCAAGTTCACAAAGTCGCACAGTGCCCGAAATAAAAAAGAAGTTGTCACATATCAAAGTCGGCATGAAAAGGCGACTCGCAGCAGACCGTCTGAGTGTCATATGAAAGCTTATTAGGGTACAGAGAAAAAAAATAGGCCCACAGTGGGGAAAAAAGCACGAAATGTCAACTTTAATCATGTAGTTTATTTTGTCATTAAAGTAGAACATCATAAACTTCATCTTAAAATCGTTTTTTTTACTAGTTTCTCAAGTAGCACGTTAAATGCTTTGTTCTGTGTTTGATCTTCTATGTGCTCTATGTGTGTGAATCACTACGTGCTTCCGTTCTGTCTCTTTCTCCGACAGGACACAGAATCCATTACATTCGTGATATTACAGCTCTCTGAATAATTAAAATACTGAGATGTATACATGGTATCTTTTTCATGATGATAGGAATGAAAGCATGTTATTAAACATGGGCGCAGTGATTGTTCATATCTCACGCAAGAGGCTTGCTGCACCATGTGCGACCTTCAATGAAATAATTTATTACAGAAGTACTGTCTCTTTCAAACGTACTAACCTCCAATTCCTGTCCTTACTTTTCTTTCTCCAAATACCCAATTGCCACACAATCAGCTCTGTAATAGACGTTAAGCCATCTGTAAGCTTAGAACACCGATTCTTCAAAACTTTTAAGGAACCATTGAAATATCTTCGTAGTACATGTTTAATTATTCTATCCTTCCAGTTTCGCGTCAGCACCAGCAATAATACAGCGCAAGGCAGGAGCTATCCGTGAACTAGCTAGCGCTGCGGCACAGTGTCCTCACATGTTTAATTATTAACAATACAGATTATTTAAATGAAGTTAAAGTTTTATCTGTATACTATAAGCAACATATTTTGCTGCATTTCATCTTAAAAATGATATCGTCATCATACGCGCTTTATAAAGTGGCGCAGGTTGTGCAATATTATAACTGTAGTGCAAGTTTACAGTGGGGTAATTGTACTTATAAGTACAAACAGTTCTACAAGGAGCACTTGATGAACTGATTGAGTGTGTTTATAGTTCTTGGGATGAAACTGTTTCTGAAACACTAGGTCTGTACAGGAAAGGCTTTGACGCATTGTGGCTGAGGTAGTGTGTGCTTGAAACTGTATACCGATAATTCTCTTTCCGATCAGCTGCTGCTGTGATTCCCCACTCAGATACAGTGATATAAACACTCTTGAGTGATGCAGTGAGAGTAATATGGAAAAAGATGATCCGCTGTGGCAACCCTCAACGGGAGCAGCTGAAAGAAGAAGAAGATGCAGTGAGCGTAACAATGCTAAAGCAGTTATGGTATTTGGAATACTATTCCCTGAACCATTATATTGCTACAGGTTAATTACAATCAGATGCATTACACTAATAAACAATATGCAGTTAATTTCAGTGTATTTATAAAGCCGCGTCAGGAATGTGGGTCTAAGAAAGAAAGGGTAACCACACAGGAACAGTAGCACTGCTTTGACGCTGGGTGCCGCCAGTCTGCAAAACCAAGCGGAGAAATTGCGTACGCCAGGGTATGAGGTACCGTGGAAATGTGCGTGGTTTTACGCCAAGTTTAGGTTTTATACATCGCGATTTGAGTGTGGAAACGTTCGTATGCAACATTTCTGTGCGTACGCACCATTTATACATGAGGCCCCAGGCCTGCAAGTTCAATTGCAGCCCCTTCTTCACTGAATAAGACACTTATCCCACCTCCACTTAAGCAGTAGAAAATACACATTTCCAACTTTATTCCTCAGCCCTGGGACCTCATGTATAAATGTTGCGTACGCATAAAAATATTGCATACACCAGTTTCCATGATACATTACGATGTATAAAAATTAAACTTGGCAAACAGCAACAAACATTCTTATGCCTGCTCAATCCATTGCGTACGGAAGTTTTTGGCTCGGTTTTGCAAACTGGTGGCACCCAGCGTCAAAGCAGTGCTACTGTTCCTTTCGCATCTTTATTAAATACACTGAAATTAACCGTATATCATTTATTAGTTTAAGACATCTGATTGTAATCAGCCTGTAACCATGTAATGGTGCACAGAATGGCCGAACTATTCCAATTACCATAGCTTTAGTGTTGTTACTCTCAGTGCACCACTCATAGTATTTTAACCCACTGTATCTGAGTGTGGCATCACAGCTGTACAGCAGCTGATAGGAAAGCTCTACTGCAGATTGTGTCAAGAGCAAGGAGAATTATCGCAATACAGCTTCTAGCACATACTGCCTCAGCCATGGGCACAGTATTTGAACTTCTCCCAATCGGCAAACACTTCAGAGCCTTTCCTGTAGGGACCTCATGGTTCAGAAACAGTTTCATCCTAAGAACTATAAATGCTGTCAGTCCATGAAGTGCTCCTGGTAGAACTGTTTGAACTTATAAGTATAATTACCTCACTATAAACATGCACTACAGTGCATTTACAGATGATGTCGACTGGCTTCTAAGTCGATTTAGATTTCCAAGCGCAATTCATTTTTAAGATGAACTGCAGTAAAGTATGTACATTACATTATACAGATACATTTTTTACTCCATTTAAATGATGTATACAGTTAATAATTAAATGTGTGGGCACAGTGGTGCAGCGGTAGCGATGAGCTGGCGCCCCGTTCAGGATTGTTCCTGCCTTGTGCTGTAAGCTTGCTGGGACTTGCGCGACCCTGGATGGATGGAATAATTAAACATGTATTATGAAGATATTTCCTTTCCTTTAAAGTTTTGAAGAATCGGCATTCTAAGCTTATAGATGGCTTGACATTTATTACAGAGCTGATTGTGTGGTGATTGGTTACTTGGAGAAAGAAAAGGAAGGACAGGAATAGTATGTTCGAAAGAGACAGTACTTCTGCAATAAATTATTTCATCAAGGGTTGTGCATGGTGCAGCAAGAATCTTGGGGGCGGCAGTAACAATCTCTCGACAGGGCGCCAGCTTGTGTCTACCACTGTGCCCCCCATATTTTACAGTATATATGCTTTAATTCCTATCATCATGAAAATTATATCAAGTATACATCTTAGTATTTAAATTGTTCAGAGAGCTTTAATACCATGAATGTAATGTATTCTGTGTTCTCTCAGCATAAGAGAAAGCCCATTTAAGAAGCACATAGTGATTCACACACATAAGAGTACATAGAAGACAACATAGAATACGAAGCATTTAACAAGATTTGAGAAACAAGTCAATTAAAACGAATTTAAGATGAAGTTTATGATGTTTTACTTTAATGAAAAAATAAACTACGTGATTAAAGTGGAAATTTCGAGTATTAAAGTTGACATTTCGGCCCTTTTTTACAACTGTGTCCCTATGTTTTTTTTCTCTTCTCTGTATCCTAATGCACTTTCATATGATGCTCAGACAGTGGGCTACGACTCACCTTTTCATGGCAACTTTGATATTCTGACCACTTCTTTTTTAATTTTGGGTACTGTGTAACTTTTTTGAACTTTAACTTTTGAGTTTCTCCGCCACTCTGTGTCACTCGATCAGCTTCCTTTTGTTGTTTATAACTGCTTAAACCAAAAAATAGTATGTTTTTCCTTGCTTCTGTTTTCCCTGTGCTTTTGACATTGCCTTTTCACAGAACATTGAACTTAAGGGGCTATTGATATTGAGTTGCATATTCAAAGAGGCGTAATTCTGGGAGGAGTCAGGGTGAGGCAGCAGGTGCACGCACGTGCATTACATTTCACGCTGACTGGGATTTATGTAGCAGAAAAACGTTGAAGTTGGCGCATACACAGATTTATGCATCTGGATTTTTTTGTTCATGTGCACATTTTGTTTTTTTCCATGCACCATGTTTTAGTGTGAATTCTACGCATGGCGTTATACATGAGGCCCCAGGTACGAAGATACTTGAGGGATGGTAGATTATGTGAAATAACACTTAATCCCAGGGAAGAGTGTGATTTGCAGTAAGAAAGACTCCTTTATTTTAAATTTGCCAGAAAATGGCATTGATACAAAAAAGGCTCTATTTAGTTTAGCTCCCACATGGAGTGTATTTTGTATCAATATATAAATCTATATATATAAAATTCTTTTCGCGTTTGAAACGGAAATTAAGTATGACCGTGTGATATGGAAATTACGTATGACCACACGATATGGAAATTACCTATGACCACAGAACATATTATAATACAGGAACTAATCACTTCGTTTGTGAATGCCATTTTTATTATATATATATAAAATTCTTTTTGCGCTTGAAACGGAAATTACGCATGACCACGTGATATGGAAATTACGTATGAAACGGAAATTATGTATGACCACACGATATGGAAATTACCTATGACCACAGAACATATTATAATACAGGAATTAATCACTTCATTTGTGGACGCCATTTTTATATCGTCTTTACGAATTGTTATTATTTGTGTGAGAGTTATTTTACTGATATTGAAAAGAAGTAAATACAAACACACGGATCTATCCCATAGAAGTACGCCCCGCGTCGCCCTCTCCCAGCCCTCCTGTCTGGACTACAGTGCTGAGCCGTCCGCCACCAGGCGCGTTCTGACAGAGAAGTTTTATTTATTCGTCCACGTGATTGTCGCTGAAACTGACACATTGTAACTTTTTTTAAGTTGGCAGTACTTGATAGTAGAAGAGATGAGGAAAGCAGCTTTGTGTCTTTCTACTTTTTAACTGCGCCGAGCTGTAAACAATGTGAAGACGAGACCGCCTTCAGCTGCGAGGGGTCATGAGAACAAAGTGGACGCTAGGAGGCGTGGAATGTCGGTCTGCTCCGCCGAGTCGAGAGCTTCGCAGTTTCGGGCAGCATCCTCTCTTCTCGCACTGTTTGTGACACTTCAAGTCCCCTGTCGGCTCCTGGGAGAGTGGAAATCTTTGCAAATGAGTGTAATCATTTGTGAATTTCCCCTTGGGATTAATAAAGTATCTATCTATCTATCTATCTATCTATCTATCTATCTATCTATCTATCTATCTATCTATCTATCTATCTATCTATCTATCTATCTATCTATCTATCTATCTATCTAATCGGCGCCATCGAAGCAGGACTCTGTTTGTAAATTGCCCTGCACAACTACTTACTGTCCCTTAAGGTAAGTTCGGGTCACTAAAACCCCACAACATTCAAGGTTGCTTTTGTGATTAATTATTTTAACAAGTAAATCACAGGCATGTAGTGCAAGGTTGTCAGGCAGAAATTTGGACGATCACATAGAAAATGTAATTTCTATACCACAGCAGTCGTGTTGTGCCTTTCACAAGGGATCTACTACTTACCTGTTGTGTTATAGCGCCTTTAAAATGTAGTTTACCCAAAACAACTCCAGTAGTGCTCATTGTATCTTTACTTCTTAAATGTTAATGTTTTACTGTTTAATAACTTATAGACTACATTTTATTTTTTTCCCTTGCACTCAGTGAGCAAAGCCACTGGGTAATCAACTAGTGTATGTGTATATATATATATATATATATATATAATATATATAAAGAAAGGGGTGTAACCAGGTTTGGCTTTCAGCATTACTAGACTTGTGTAGTGTTTTAACACTCTGAATTTTCCGATTAATTTACTCATGATAAAGGCAACTGAGTGAGAGTGCATGTGTGCAAATAGTATATTTATATCCTCAGTGATTTTTTTCAAATGTTCATTTATTCATTGTGGATGTGTGAAATATTGGCTGCACGATAAAGCATAATGAAGTTGATTTTGTACCATGCAAAACAGATTTATATTGTTTTTTACTATAAGTCTTAATTAGAAAAAAGGATGCCACCTACAGTATAATGCTGTTAAAAAGTGCATATGTTCTCTGAGTACGTACACTTCTTAATAAAAAAAAAATTAGCACAATAAATTATTTATTTTGTTTGCTCAGTTTACCTTAGGGTACTTTAATGAAGTGGCAAGCCTAGAAGATGATATGGGCTATTCTTGTCTGTCATCTTACAATCTTAATGTATAGAAGTACAAACCATATAAGAGATTGTTTACTTTATTCTCGAGGTATTCCATCTTGTAAGGCATTCCTAACTGGAGACCGTGAGAAATGGGTTGTTTCCCCTTATACAAAGTATTCCTAATTCCATAACTGTGCAGCACTTAGATTCTCCTTATATGGAGCGACAGACTGATTTGAGTTCTCTTGGCACCATACTATGTCTGCTGTCTGCTCTTAGAGTCCTAAATGTCTTTGGAGCTTTCAACAGCTGTTCCAGTGTTGGTATGTTAAACAAGATCAATGCCTTAAAAAGTGTCATCTCTTAGTTCATGCTAGATTTAAAAAGTATCTGTTTACACAGAGATTGTAGAGATTGGGCTGGCTAAATTGTTGAGACTGTGGTTTCTATATGTTACTTATGTATTTACTGAAATGAAGAGTCTAGTAGGTTTTACAAAGTGTATGTTTTGTATTATTTTCCGACATGACTCTCAACAGTCTTCTTTCGCTAGCATCATATATTTTAGAACCAATTCAGAATTGTTATGTAGCTAATTTAGGTGTATACATGCATGCAAAAATGTTTGCGATTAATCTTTTTGGTAAGTCAAACAAAATGGTTCACAGTCCATTTTGATCCACAGAGTTTATACTAATAAGTTGTACCTAATACAACTGTAGGCTTGCTTATCACACTGAATGTGTAGCTTTTTCACTACAACAATGAATGGCAAACTCATTATGCATTTTATTTACAATGTCATTTTGTTGTTCACACACTGCCTATGAATGGCCCCAGCCTTGCTCCAATAGAAAAATTAAAAATGGGTAAAAAACAGATAGAAAATTAACTTTTTGTGCAGATTGTATCCACTTGTTACAGGTGCACATAATTTCCTGCTGAGCACAGAAACAAGCCATACAAGGTTAGGAAACTCATGTTAAAATTGTGGCTTGGCTGTATAAGGTCCAGCTTTGATAAACATCTAGGAAATCACCAGCCTTCAGTACTTACAGCACAAACCTCTTGCAATGTGAATAAATCAAACAGGCTTTATTATGTCTTGTGCATTACGGTGGTCTGATTTTGTACTGCTGACTGATCATTTTTCATAATGCTATTTTACTAATTTCAGGTGGCCTAGAAAGAGTTATAGACTATATTAGAGATACCTAGACTAACTCTAAGTTGACAGGAAGTCATAAAAAGTATGTTTCAGGCCTACATCTCATGTGCTGTGTGAGATGCCTTCTCACTGGGCTCCCCCAAATGACACGCTTCTATACAGTTAATCATTTGAGATGTTACTTTTCAAGCATTTTAATCTTAAAGATAATTCCGGAAAATAAATCTTACTGGAACAGAAAGTAACCATATATATACAATATGTTGTTATCAGTATTATTATTTATTTAAATTACATAGTAAATTTGCAATTATATAAACAATTATGCATAACAACACTGGGGCTCTATAATTTTGACCATCCTGTAGTTTTGTCCATTTTATAGCAGCCTATGCATTGAGGTGGCTAAAGTGTGCCTCAGTTCATTCACTTCTGATTTTGGATACCCTTCCAGATAATAACATATGCATTGATGAAAGGAAATATAATTATAAAAAATGTATTTCTAGTCACGTGTAATGTGAGGGCCACATTTGAGGATCAGAAGAAAACTTGGCAAATAGCTAGTATTGCAAAAGTGATTGATAGTGTGTGGTTAGACACTTTGATTATGGTAATTTGTTTTTTACTTTTGAGTTAGACTGCATGGTTGCTTTAGGCTCCATTTTTTAAAAGTATTAAAACATTTTCAAAATATTTTTCTAGAGACTATGCTAAAATGTTTAAATTTGGTTCTTCAGAAAATTTTCAAAGGAGTAAGTTATTCAGTACAGTGTCAGTTGTGGAAAATATTAAAATGGAAATTCTTCTTATCACACATTTTGGGAATATATCTTGGACAATTTTGCATATACTGTCACTGTCTCCTTTCATCTGTCTTTTTGTGCACATGGTGTCCGTGTTAACAATGAACCAACTTAATTTTTTAATGGCATATATTTTTTTATTATTAATTTGACAATAAATACTAAACTTTACAGCCACAATGTAGTGCTTCAGCTACAGGCTTACCAATGAGAGTATACATGTTGTTCTAAGCATTCTACTTTGGCAGCCTAGAAATTATTTGTGGCTGGTTTCACCAACCAGACACCTGACAGTCTATCTAAGTACAGTACACTGAGTATTAAATCCCTACATTTCAGTATTGACCAAATCATATATTCACCCTTGGTTTCTGATGGACTAATTGTTTTTAGTGCTGTGAAAAAGTGCAATACTAAAATACTGTAGAAATATCAGTCAAAAAATGTCTCACTTGCTTTTATAAATGATAACTATTAAAGGGGCATTTTGCCCAAATACTTCTAGCTTTCTTGTCTTTGAAAATCCCTGGGCAAATCTCTGAATCTCCAAGGAGGACACCATGACGCAACACCCTATTGAAAGGCACATTGTTAATATCCATCCAGCATTAGTAATATTCTAATGTTTTTTTGTATGCTGACATCCAAGGAAACATAGTATCTGCCATATCTGCTTGTTCTCAAATCTTTTCCACAATGTGTTTTTTTTTCTTTCATTTTTGCATTCAGTGTATTACATGTACAGTGGAACCTTGGTTCACGAACGTCTCGGAACACGTACAAATCGGTTTATGACCAAAAAGTTTGCCAAACTTTTCCATTTGTTCACGACCACACACTCGGTATATGAACAAGCCAGTTTCCCTTTCGGTTTGTGCGTGCCGATGATTTCCGCACGTGTTCAGTCTCTCCCTGTGATTCCCTGTGCTGCGAGAGAGAGAGAGACACACACACACACGTGCGCGCTCACGCGAGAGAGCGAGCGAGAGAGAGGGGGCTGGTTGCATAAGGGCTTGTTTTTAAAGAGACAGATTGCAGCATTGTTTTAACCTCGTTGTATTTAATGAAGACTTTTTTCTATTGGATTTTAACCTCCACTTCACTTCTGTTTACAGCGATCGGTTCGTAGCGTGCATTGTTGCAATGTCACTTTTCTTGGTGGTTTATTAAATTACAGATTTTTCAAATTATCATTTTTTTCCCTGTGCTTAAAACTCATTAAAAAAAAAAAAATTGTTTTTAGCGAGGTGTTCATAGTGCTATAGCACGAACTCTTGCAGTGTTAGTTTCCTCTGTTGTTCAAGGTTTTCTCAGTGTTATTCAATGTTTTTACATTTAGTTTACTATTACGCTGTACATTCTATGGTGTAATTAACTATATTTGTTCTTAAAAATCTTTAAAAATAACATATTTACATACAGTTTGTTTGGTCTGAAATGGATTAATTGTATTTACATACAATCCTATGGGGAAATTACTTCGGTTAACGACCAAATCGGGTTACGACCAGAGTTTTTGAACGAATTATGGTTGTGAACCGAGGTTCCACTGTATATGCTTTTCATGCCTCGCAGTAAGGAGACCCAGGTTCGCTTCCCGGGTCCTCCCTGAATGGAGTTTGCATGTTTTCCCTGAGTCTGCGTGAGTTTCCTCCCACGGTCCAAAGACATGCAGGTTGGGTGGATTGGCGATTCTAAATTGGCCCTAGTGTGTGCTTGGTGTGTGTGTGCGTGTCTCCTGTGGTGGGTTGGCGCCCTGCCTGGGATTGGTTCCTGCCTTGCGCCCTGTGTTGGCTGGGATTGGCTCCAGCAGCCCCCCCGTTACCCTGTGTTTGGATTCAGCGGGTTGGAAAATGGATGGATGGATGGATTGTAAAATTGTGCTTACTTGCTGGCACTGTGATGTGTATGGACAATTCTAAAGTTATGTATAAAGACTGATAGCAAGTGTGATGATGATTCAGTACCACCAGAGGTCAGTACTCTCCTTCCTGTTATATAGGAAGGTAAAGAACTATATTGTACATTAAATAGTGTATCTATTGACTGAAACCTCATAAATATATAAAATAAATATAAAATTCCTTCATGTACATCAACAAATTAGATGTGATAATTTTATAAAGAAACGTAATAAGAACACTTCCACACACTTTTAGAAGTTAGATTTACTTCTCCTTAATTTATGCACAATTAATAGCTTGCATTAATGTAATTGTGTGAGATGTAAGCAAAATACTATTTTACACAAATTTGGGCTAATTTAATTAAGTGGTTAATACCATGGCTTCATAATTACAGTTTACGCCAGGGGTGAGGAAACTTTTTTGATGGCAGGCTGAAAGAAGTGTAAGAGTATCTGTGAAGCCTCTGTGACAAGCATTAACTTTAAAAATAGATGCTGCACGAAATTGTTTAGTTATAAACTTTTAAAATCATAACAACAATCCTCAAACATCTCCAACAGTGAAATTTTAAAACAAAGTGATTTTGCTAAAACGTTGTTCTGGTCATGAACATGAAACTGCTTGCTTCTGCACAAGCTGTGAATAATGGCTGATATGCTGGTTGTCACAACAATTTATTGCAAGGGTATGGATCTGTTAGTATGCTTATGAAAAGATCTGCCTGTGTAGCCAGTCCTTGCATGCCAAACTCGATATACGGCCACCACTATATGTTATGTAACAAAAGAAAGCACACATTCCTGCTGTTGTTTGATTGCCTTTTATTCAGCCAAATTGGTGCTGAATAAGATGATAAGAAACAATTTCGAACTGCCAACCTTCCATTAATTTGGACTGGCTATCCTCAGTCAAACTTGGTGTTGACTCAGACTAGCACATACATCAAACTGCATTACAATATATATTAATAACAACATATTATACAAAAACAACCAAGAAAACATTGCTTTAACAGACACAATAATATTATCTGTGGTTAAGTTTGGTTTATTTTTTTGAATGACAACATGAGGCAGCTTATTACACTAACACTAGTGAACTGTAGTATCATCTTGTTAAGAATATTAGATATTTCTGTGAGAAACCCAAGGGCTACTTGCTGGTGTCTAGTTCTTGGGCCACAGTTTGCCCACTCCATGTTTACAGTCACATACAAAGGACATAGTTGTTTACTGGAAATCTTAAATGGATTTATTCTGGGCCTAACTGAGATAAAACTTGTACTTGTGCATACCAGATAATATGCCTAGAGCACTTTTCACCTAAAAGTTCCACACCTAGCGCTCCCTTACTTAATCTCTTGTACCTCTCTCTCATTCTCTCCCTCTTTGTCCTCCATGCTTATGATGTCTTTACCAACTAGCACTAGACCACTTCTATTGCTAGCTCCAGAACCAAATTCTAGGTTTGTAAACGACATGAACCCCAAGTACGTTTTGTAAATAAGGAAATCCCAGGTAACATGTCCTCTAATCTAGCAGGCCAGGTTCATAAATAACTTCTGGTCCTGTAACACACCAAGGGATTTCTACCTGATCTTGTGGAAAGGTCAGTACAAGGTAGTCAAATTAATCTTTCAAACAAACCAAAGACATTAAACCAAAATTGAGTGAACTAAACGAAACAAGAGAGGTCAGATGCCAGAAGTATTTGAGTAACCTATGCCAAAACAAAAGACAAAATTGTATTCGTAAATGGAAAATAATTCATAGCCAGAATATCAGGAAATACTAATCAAGGAATAGTGGAGTTTTTTCTTATCATGTGTATTACTTTGACTTCATCTTCTGATTTGAGTAATAAATACTGATTGTTGTTACATTGTGCAGTACATTAATTTGGATAACCTGATGCTATATTCATTTGACCTGAAGATGTCACTTGCCCCACACTTCTGATTGACCTTATCTAGCAACAGTTTAGTAACCAGACCAAAAAAAGCACACAAAATGACAGTGTTCATAATGCAAACATAATGGTGCTGCAGAAGAACTTACTTCCTTTTTAACATTCTTATGCTGCAGAATAACATATTTCATTTTTAACATTGTTAAGTTACAAAATAAAAAAATAATGTAACCACTGAATTCCTTGACATCCCAAATCCCAAAAATGATGCTTTGGTAATATTTAAAAAAAGGAAAATGTATGGAAGATTGTGATAATTACAGGTGTAAATATCTGACAGATAACTAAATATGTGCTGGACCTGAAGAGACAGAAAGTGGTCAAACAGGCAAAGTTCTGCAACCAAGAGCTTGCCAACCAAGTTGCCAGAGTCCAATACATAATCAAAGTCAAAGTAACATTCCAAGTCCTCACGCTAAAAATGTTTTTTTCAAAAACTGAATGCACCAACAGTATTTCACTACAAGTCCACAAAACTTGGAAACTAGGGCCCGTATTTATCAGAGTAGGAAAACAGACCTAACTGGCTCAAAAAATCTCAGAGTGACACAAACTTTGATCGTACTTTTAGGACGATTTTTTTCAATTTTCCCAATTTAGGAAACTAATCACCAAGATTTAGGAGAACTTATAATCTATCCTAATTTTCAGGTTGCTGCCAGAAAAAGGAATGCATTGTCCCAGGAAATTCTGAACATTTTGTAAATGTTGGACAACAATGAACTCATTAAAATATATTGACCTGGCAGAGAGAGAATAATATTCATTGCAAATTTTGTAGTTACATGCTCATTGTACTTACACGGAGCCATGCACTGTGAGCTGAAAAGAAAGTGCTGTGTTTCAAGTAAAATGCAGCTTAGCAATAGTCATAATTTGAATATGTCAGAAAGCTCTTATAACATGAGAGGTAATATGCAGATTTATACATTTTCCATGAATCTCTCCGACGCCATGTTAAAACAAGCTCATGCAAATTGGCACACACATAAAAATCATTGTCAATTATAAGCAATATCACAGTATACACACACAGATGGACATGGGTGCAAACTGTATTGTACAGCCAGCGTATTACCCTGAAGATAAGTTTGGCTGAATGGGTAACTAACAGCAAAATGTCATACAGGTATGCTGAGTGTTGCATTCCATGAACCGTTGGAACATTCCTGTTACATTTTACAAGACCAGGAAGCTTCAGGAAGGCAGGAGGAGACTCCTGGGACATAAATACAGCCTCACAGAAAATAAGGGAGGATCACAGGGAGGGACACAACATGGCACAGTGAAAGACAATTGGGACATTGAAGAGAGAATGTGACTTCAGAATCAGCTCAAGAACAGCTGTGGCTAGTATCAGTAAAAATGTTACTTTCCAAGTTATTTTCTGTTGGCATAACTGGTGATTCATCTGAAAGTACAGCTCTCTTCCATCTCTTTTCATCTATCCATCTTTCTGTCCATACATTTTCTAAACATGCTTTATCCTGGAACAATCCCTGAAGCATTCATTGTTAAATAAGCATGCCCACTATCAGGCTTTACTCTCATTCAGTGTGTGTGTGTCTTGGTCTTTCCTTCTTGTTGCTCATTACAATATTCTTGATGTTTTAGCGACTTGGCAACAATTGTGTGCAGTTTAGCACAATATCCTACTTTATTATGTTTTTCTTCTTCTGCAACTACTTCGATTGTTGTTATTATTACTGATTTTATTTTTTTATCATCTTTGTGATGTAGCTGTAGCATTAACATCAGAAAACTACAAAACATCATCATCATGAATTCCAATTTGTGGCTCAAAGTGTCATGAAGTTGGAACGTCATTCAGTTTCAAATGTGAACTCACTCCTAGTTGGGAATAGGTATAGAACGCTTCGAAACTACTCACAGTGGCATGTAAAAGTTTGAGCACCCTTGCTTAAAATGTCTGTTACTGTGAGTAGTTAAGTGAGCAGGAGATTAACTGATCACCAGTAGGCATAAAGTTAAAGATGACACATTTGTTTTTAGCATTAGTGTATTGTTTTTGTTTATATGCAATTGTACAGTGAAAAAAGGAAAGGAGAACCATGCAAGAGTTTGGGCTCCCCAAGATATTTGAAGTCTTGGATAACTTTATCATGGTCTTAGATCTTCATTAGCTCACTAGGGTTATGGCCCGTTCCCAGTCATAGTTAGAAAACCCCAGATGCAAATTGCAAAGCTGTATCAATTCTCTGACTCCTCCAACCTTGTCCCAACAATCAGCAGCCATGGGCTTCTCTAAGCAGCTGCCTGGCACTCTAGAAAAATAAAATATTTGATGCTCACAAAGCAGGTAGCAGTTTCCTCAGTTTGTAATCCATATTACTAACCGAGAATGGTAAACCGGAAGGCACGGACCCAGGTACACGGCGATGGACGCAGGAGACATAGTGCGCAGGCGCCTACAGCGCGCGTCTCATAAACCGCAAGCGAAGTCTGATCCACCGCGAACGAAGGAGTCACGGCTCAAAAACGAAAGAGCTCAACTAACAAAAGGAGTCACGGCTCAAAAACGAAATAGCTCAACTAATGCCAAACAGAAAAGAGGATTCTGCACTGGACCCCAGAGTTAAACGGAAGACACTATGGAGTCCGCAAAGGTCCACAAAGAGAGTACGAAAGGCGCAGGCGCCTACAACGCGCTTCTGAACTAAACGTCCACACTACACAGCATGGTCCGGGTAATAAGAATAAACAAACTCTCCGTATTAAACGTACGGCATCCTCACACGTCCAAACCATATAGCATATGTGAATCACATTACAGTGATGCATTATTAACCGTACAACCACAGAAAACGCTCCGTATTAACAGTAAGTGCAATTATCCATATTACTAACGGATAATGGACAACGGATAACTAATGGAGTCACAGTCATGGCTCCAAAACGATCCAGCTCAACTAACGGAGCTACAAAAGCAAGCCCGCATGGATAAAAACAATAAACGTAGGCGCCTACAACGCGCGTCTGAAACTGCGGAAGCAAAACTGTCTCGGCTCCAAAACCAAACAGCTCAACTAACGGAGCTACAAAAACGAGCCCGCATGGACAAATACAATGAACATAGATGCCTACAACGCGCGTCTGAAACTGCGGAAGCAAAGCAGGCACGGGTTCAAAACGAAAGACCACAACTGACGGAGATACAAAAACGAGCCCGCCTGGATAAAATCAATGAACGCAGGCGCCTACAACGCGCGTCTGAAATGCCGCAAGCAAAGCAGGCACGGCTCCAAAAAGAAAGCGCTCGACTGATGGGGCTACAAAAACGAGCCCGCCTGGATAAAAAAAAATGAACGCAGGTGCCTACAACGCGCTTCTCAAACAACGCAACCAAAGGAGTCACGGCTATATTATGTCCAAAGAATATTGACGTTGATCGCATAAATAACCAGGTCATTGCGTTACTTCGTGGAGAAAGCCGCCTCTTTCTAAGTACTGACAATTTTGATTCTGAGGATGAGAATGAGCATCTTAATTTCCCCTTAGAATATTTAAACACTATTAACCCAGCCGGGTTACCACAACACGATCTTAACCTTAAAATCGGGACAATAGTCATGCTATTAAGAAACCTTAATACTAAACAAGGTTTATGCAACGGTACACGTTTAGTCATCAACACCATGACAGACAATGTTATTGAAGCAAAAGTACTTACAGGATTACATTCTAACAATACTGTTTTGATTCCTAGAGTTGACCTTACAAGTTCTGACCTGGAATTACCTTTTACACTTAAACAACGCCAATTTCCCATTAAACCTGCATTTGCCATGACAATCAACAAATCCCAAGGACAAACCGTGGACAGAGTTGGCATATACCTCTCTGAGCCTGTATTTGGACATGGACAACTTTATGTTGCCTTCTCAAGAGTTCGACGTTCATCTGACATTAAAGTTAAAGTTATAGATACCCCATACCAAGGAAAACTCATTCAAGGACAACACACCATCTTTACTACAAATGTTGTGTATAAAGAAATATTCCAATAAATCTTTCTAATGTGCCATGCTATGGGTTCTTTACTTCCTTTGTTCGTCATCTACACCTTTACACTCCAGTATATCTCATACATACATCAATGTATTTTGGGTTACCCAACACCAGGGGTTGGCGAGCGAAGTGAGCAGGGGGCAGAGCCCCCTAGTGTTATTAGAAATGAGAGTTAACAGGAAAAGTGGAGGTCAAGTTGAGGTCTGGAAGACCAAGAACACTTTCTGAAGGAACTACTCATTGGATTGCAAATAAAACCTCCTGTTTGACTGCAAAAGACCTTCAGGAAGATTTAGCAGACTCTGGAGGGGTGGTGCACTATTCTACTGTGCAGAAACACCTGAACAAATGTGACCTTCATGGTAGAGTCAGCAGAAGAAAACCTTTACTGTATCCTAGCTGCAAAATTCCATTTGAGTTTGCAAATGAACATTTAAACAAGCCTGATGCATTTTAGAAACAAGTCCTGTCAAAACAGAACTTTCTTGCCACAATGTGCAAATGTGAGTTTGGAGAAAAAAGGATGCCTAATTCCAGTAAAAGAACACCTCTGCAACTATTAAGCATGGGGGTGGATCGATCATGCTTTGGGCTTGTGTTGTATCCAGTGGCACAGGGAATGTGTCATTGGTAGATGGAAGAATGGATTCAAAGAAATACTAGTAAATTCTGTAATAATAATAAAAAAAAGTTAAAGTTAAAAAGAGGATGGGTCCTACAACAAGACAGTGATCCAAAACACGCCACAAAATCTACAATGGCATACCTGAAGAGGTGCAAGCTGATGGTTTTGCCATGGTCCACATAGTCCCCCAACTTAAACATCATTGAATATCTGTGGATAGATTTCAAAAGAACAGTGCATGCAAGGCGCCCAAGAATCTTGTGGAATTAAAAGCCTTTTGCCGGGATGCATGGGCAAAATACCCCAAGTAAGAACTGAAATACTCTTAGCTGGCTACAAAAGGTGTTTACAGGTTGTGATACTTGCCAAAGGGGGTGTTACTAAGTACTGACCATATCAGGTACCCAAGCTTTTGCCTTGACCCTTTTTATTTTTTGGTATTTTGTACCTGCGAATGATGAAATAAAAATGTAATCTTGCTTAAAATATTACAGAAATGTATAATCTTTAACTTTAGGCCTTGAGATGATCAGTTCATTTTCTGCACAGTAACAGACATTTTAAGCAAGGGTGCCCAAACATTTGCACTCCACTGTATGTCCTACTCTGAGGGAGGACAAATTCTTATACTAGAATGACTTTCAATGCAGTTAGTAGAAGTAATTCTGAGACCCTTGATAAATATTGGTCCTGGAGTAGCGTGACATAATCCTAAATATGACTGATGCAATGCTGAATCATGTTCCATGAGCACTAGATAGTAATGATGTTTACAGCCTCACAGAAACATACAAAACATACAAAATAGTGGTAATAAATAGTTCCTAAGTATGAGTGAATGTGACTGTGATCTAAGATGGATTGGTTTCATCTCTAGAGTTGGTTCCAATTTTATGCCAAGTTCTGCTAGGACAGAATACTGCACCAGTTTTTAAAATTGAGTTATGTGAGATTAATAAATTGTTGGATGGAAAAAATGCTTATAAATGATACTGCTATATCAAGATGATTATAAATGACTAATTCACATTGCAATTACATGCTTTTTACTGAGTGCATACATTTATCATCATTTAGGATTACATCAATTTTTTCTGGACTCTTGGCAACAGTTTACTGTCTTATAGTTCATGTCATACTGTACATACAACTATTCAATGACCACTTTAGTTAATAGGTATCAGTACTGAACTCATTTCATGAGGTACTTTATAACAATTTTTAAATCCTTTCCCAGCTTAACAGGAACAATAAAGCATCTTTTGAGAACTTGCATACAGGAAGGCTCCAGTTCTAAGACAAATGTCAAATAGCCACTTCCTCCCATTTTATTAATTGTGATTTAAAAATGTTGTTCTTACTTATGCAGCTAGAATGTAATCTGTCATCTAAGTGATCCTCTTGATGCTTTCACATATGGCCTTGGATATTTTCCAAAAAAAGTAATAATTTATCACTACTTTAATGTGTGCATTTTGCTCCATTAATCGAGATTTATTTAATATTATTGTAACAAAGCCTATGTAACTTATTCTGAATTACTCCAGCACTTAGGACAAAGGATACTACCTAGGAAGCACACACACAGCACTGTTGTTCAGATCTGAATCTGTGGTGCTTGCTAGTTATAATTGTACCACCCCAATACCATTCTAAACTTATAATTTTGCATTTTGTTTCCTAAAAGTAGGAGGACATGACACTCTAGCCAATATGACCCATCATTTTTACAAAATCAGGGCTTAAAGAGTAAAATTGATATTTGAATCAGCTAGTTTCATGTGATTTTTTTGCCTTATCCACTATGTTTTATGTGTAGGTGTAAACATTAAAGGAAATTGACACATGCATTATATGACCCTGAAACTAGATATGCACTTAAACACACGTAGGGCTTTGTAAATACTTTTTCGTAGCTACAGTGCATCCGGAAAATATTCACAGCGCATCACTTTTTCCACATTTTGTTCTGTTACAGCCCTATTCCAAAATGGATTAAATTCATTTTTTTTTCCTCAGAATTCTACACACAACACCCCATAATGACAACGTGAAAAAAGTTTACTTGAGGTTTTTGCAAATTTATTAAAAATAAAAAAATTGAGAAAGCATATGTACATAAGTATTCACAGCCTTTGCCATGAAGCTCAAAATTGAGCTCAGGTGCATCCTGTTTCCCCTGATCATCCTTGAGATGTTTCTGCAGCTTAATTGGAGTCCACCTGTGGTAAATTCAGTTGATTGGACATGATTTGGAAAGGCACACACCTGTCTATATAAGGTCCCACAGTTGACAGTTCATGTCAGAGCACAAACTAAGCATGAAGTCAAGGGAATTGTCTGTAGACCTCCGAGACAGGATTGTCTCAAGGTACAAATCTGGGGATGGTTACAGAAAAATTTCTGCTGCTTTGAAGGTCCCAATGAGCACAGTGGCCTCCATCATCCGTAAGTGGAAGAAGTTCGAAACCACCAGGACTCTTCCTAGAGCTGGCCGGTCATCTAAACTGAGCGATCGGGGGAGAAGGGCCTTAGTCAGGGAGGTGACCAAGAACCCGATGGTCACTCTGTCAGACCTCCAGAGGTCCTCTGTGGAGAGAGGAGAACCTTCCAGAAGGACAACCATCTCTTCAGCAATCCACCAATCGGGCCTGTATGGTAGAGTGGCCAGACGGAAGCCACTCCTTAGTAAAAGGCACATGGCAGCCCGCCTGGAGTTTGCCAAAAGGCACCTGAAGGACTCTCAGACCATGAGAAAGAAAATTCTCTGGTCTGATGAGACAAAGATTGAACTCTTTGGTGTGAATGCCAAGCGTCACATTTGGGGAAAACCTGGCACCATCCCTGCAGTGAATCATGGTGGTGGCAGCATCATGCTGTGGGGATGTTTTTCAGCGGCAGGAACTGGGAGACTAGTCAGGATAAAGGGAAAGATGACTGCAGCAATGTACAGAGACATCCTGGATGAAAACCTGCTCCAGGGCGCTGTTGACCTGAGACTGGGGCGACGGTTCATCTTTCAGCAGGACAACGACCCTAAGCACACAGCCAAGATATCAAAGGAGTGGCTTCAGGACAACTCTGTGAATGTTCTTGAGTGGCCCAGCCAGAGCCCAAACTTGAATCCTATTTCTCTGTGAAATCATGTGATTTATTATGCCCTACACTATATTGTTGTGTATTCTGTCATCCTTTGGGAACAAGATGCAAGTATAAACTATAAGTGGCTGTGATGTACCACTGGCATTAACTGTAGAATCTTATAGTGGCTTTAGAATATTAAAAACTCCAAACTGCCTCTGTATAGTGTTTAGAGTGCCTTTCGCCCTGAAAGATTCTGTCATTCTTAGCAGCTTATGTCCTCCTGGAGTTTTCTTTCTCTCGGAACACTCCATTGGAACTATACTTGACTCTTATTACCCTGCTGGTACTCAACCCCTTGCAAACACTTTGCTAGTCAGGAAATATAATAAATTATGATTAAATGCACTTCATTGCATATATATCATCAGATTTGCTGATGACACAAAAGCAGTCAGTCTGATTGGAAAAACTGACGAGACAGCCTATAGGAAAAAGGTTCAATTTATTACTGAACTAGACAAAGAGGCCGTTTCGACAACGTAAGATGAAACGGGCACGAGTTTGTGTCAGCAGTGTATGAAGAACAAATGATAAGTAACGAAGAAGTTGTTTTGTAATGATTATAGTCCGCTTTACTCATTACTGTACAGGCTTGTACTGTTAGTTGATGAATTTTCCAGGCCTATAGTATAATATTGAATGGTGAATGTTCCAGTACAATATGGAATAGTAATAAGTATAAACACCACAAACCTGATATAGGTGTATTGAATGAATGCATAATTGAATCAGAATGCGTAATTAGGCCTCGAGCTGTAGTCGAAATCGCCTTTCAGGCCTCTAGAGCTTTAATTGAAGTCACCTTTCTCTTTGAATTTTTGCGGCCATAAATCCGGCGCCTGCCGCGATGTTGGGGTTGGATGTCGGTCTCGTAAGGTTTTTCAGGCAGCTGCGCAGAAGGTGACTGCGCATTCGGCTTCGGACGTGCGCAGAAGGCGACTGCACATTCGGCTTCGGACGGACGTGAGTGAGTGAGTGAGGAGGCAGCCGAATTATGTATTAAGATGATAAACTGTCTCTCTTCTTCATGAAAACTAAGGAGCTGATTGTGGTTTTCAGGAGACTTGGAGGGGCCATATGAGTAGTAGTGGTCAACATCAGAGTTACTCTCATTGTTCTTCAACACCACATCTCTGATTAAGAAGCCACAATAGTGACTTTACTTTTGTGGAAGGTTGAAGAAAGTCAGTCTGTTTGCTTGGATCCTTTCTAACATCTATAAATGCACAGTAGAATTAATTTTAAGTAGCTGCCTTAAAGTTTGGCATAATAAATGTACTATGGTTGAGCACAAGTTTCTGTAACAGTTGGTTAGAGTAGCATAGTTTATCCCTGAAACCATGGTTCTATCCATGCGTAACATTTACAGCTGGAAGTGCCAAAAACTATACTTTGTAATATCCCTGACCTCACATACCCCAGAAATAAACTCTTCACTCCCTGCCATCTTCAAGTGATAATCCTAGCATGTCCCAACAGACTCTGTTTCTACCTCTGAAATTATTCATATGGTGATGTCCTTGACCTGTGACCAAACCTCTATTAAACAAGCATATGTACCATCAACCAGCCTGCAATAGTGATTTACTGTTATTTTTTCTTGTTCTTTCTGTTGTATTTTCATACCTAATTTTGTGTTTTTTTATTTATTCATTCATTCCCAACTGTTATTGCTCTATTTACTAATTTGTGTCTACTTTGCTGTTCTACTACTGTATGTACTGTATTTTTTGGATGTATCTGTGCCATTGGGACTAATAACAAATACAAATAGGTTTTGTACTTCCAGGAAGCCACTTTTATAATATTTACTCTCTTGTTCCAGTTTTTAGCCATACTAAAAACATACAATTTACTGTTACTACACATGTTACCTGTAACATGCATGACGTGGAAGTTACCTGACAAGTTAAGTCATCATGCTATTCCTATCTGAGCTGACACTGCATAGCTTCTTGCATCCTAGCTTTGTACCTCCTTCTATTTTACCATTTGTCAGTGTAAGATAAAGACGATTGTAGTGTTAAGACCTTTGTTTTGCTTGTTTGACCTGTATTGTTTTATGTATTGGATTTTGATGAAATTTTTTTTTCCTATTTTTTTCTCATATGACCTTCTATCCGTCATCTAACTAACGGTCTGCCTGCTTCTAATTTGGGACTTTAATGTTCTGGTCATTTTTCTTTAAAATCTTTGTTGTTCTGTGCAAGATCATGGTAATAATTTTAAATTGAGCGAAAGGAAACAGCACTGACAAGATGCATCAGGCTAGGGATGAAATCAGCCATAAGCTGCTAACACTGAGTTGACATTCCATAATTAAAATGAGCAGGTTTACTGGTCGCAACTGGGTAGCCCAAGAAAAAAGGTATTCCTGCCATAGTCACAAAATCTCCATTACATCCATCCATCCATTTTCCAACCCGCTGAATCCGAACACAGGGTCACGGGGGTCTGCTGGAGCCAATCCCAGCCAACACAGGGCACAAGGCAGGAACCAATCCCGGGCAGGGTGCCAACCCACCGCAGATCTCCATTACAGTGTGGCTAAAGTAAAACACTTATAAAATGAGTAAGAGTACGTTGTGATGGGCCTGGTAAGCACTACACAGCTGGTACAGCATAATACTGTATATCTATGATTGGAACTTAAAGTTGAAAAGTAAATTTAATTGTTCTTTAATTGTTTAATTGTTGATTGAAAACTGAGTATTTCAGTATTCTTTCATAAATATATTTAAGTTGAAAAATGTATGGCATTCATTTTACTAACCTGTTTACTCCAATATAGGATCACAGTGGGCCAGAGAATCCTGATATATTCTGGAGCAAATCTGAGACCAACTCAGTGGCTGTAGCCCATTGTAGGATACACTTACTCACACACACGTGCACAGTCATACACACGTACACAGTCATATAGGGCCTATTTGGAGAAGCTGACTAACCATAACTGCCTGGGATATAGAAAGAAATTGCAATATGTATTGAAGAAGACAGATTTATGTGCTGATTCCACATAAAGAGTGCCCTTCCTGGCATTTGAACTTAGATCTCTAGAAGTGTTCATGCTTTACCACGTTACTTATATGAGTGGGAGAAAAACTGAAATATTCTTTATTATCCTTATCAGTAAAAAGTTTTTTGGTAAACATTAATATCCCATAATTTTATTTTTTTTTACTTTTTCAGCCATACTTTTTAATCCTTTTAGAGTATAATTTTTGCAGCTTTAAAGCAGTTTAGCAGTCAACATACTGCTGTCTGAATGCAATTAATTTAAGACATTTGAGATATGTACTTAACATTTAGTTAATTCTCTTTATCTTTAACTTAGGTGGAACAGTAACATACACTAATTAGCATTGCCATTTTACAAGTGTAGCTTACTAGATTCAAATCCCATGCCTGCTTGCGTGGAGTCTGCCACATGTTTGACTCCTGCAGTGCACTTATGCAGCTGCAACCAGACTGCTGAATTCTGCAGCTCTGGTCAAGAGCAACTGCAGTAGAAAGGTGACATCCTGCAATTGTGAGCTTAACAAAAGGTAAACAACGAAAAAATGAAGTAATTCCTAACAACTAAAACACAATTATAAAATAGTAATTTAAAAAAGATGTTGAATATTGTTGCAACATGCAAGAGAAATAGCTTACTAAATAAATATATGCAGGAAATTCACTCATTAAAAATCTGAATATACGGGAGTTATGTCGAATTTCAAATGTTGATATAATAAGTTATTTAATCAGATCACTCTATTCCAAATAATGTGCTTGTGTTAATGTATTATTGAAGTTTAACTTGATTCATAAGGCTGGATGTAAACGTAACCTGTTTTATGTACTAGAGCAATTTACAACAGTAATTCACGCCTTCATTACAAACCGGTTGGACTATTGTAATTCGTTGTATGTTGGTGTTAGCCAGTCCACCCTGTCTCGGCTCCAGCTGGTGCAAAATGCTGCTGCACGCCTTTTAACTGGCACATGAAAAAATGAGCACATTACACCTGTGTTATCCTCACTGCACTGGCTGCCTGTTCAGTTTAGAGTTCATTTTAAGATTCTTTTATTTGTTTTTAAGTCCTTAAATGGGCTTCCTCCACCCTACCTCGCTGAGCTGCTGCATATGCACTCTCCTTCCCGCTCACTCAGATCAGTTGGTCAGCTGCCTCTGGATGTGCCTAGGTAGGACACAGCGAAAGCTCAGGGGGGACAGGGCTTTTTCCGTTGTGGCTCCAAGGCTCTGGAATTCACTGCCGATCCACATTAGACAGGCCTCCTCACTGCCTATTTTTAAGTCTGCTCTTAAGACTTACCTCTTTGGTTTGGCGTTTGATCCTGTGTGAGCAGTTGATTTTACTCTGTTTTAACTCTGTTTAGTTGTGTTTACTATGTTTTAATTAGTTTCATTTATTGTATTTTATTATACTTATTATTTTGTTTTTGTTTAAAATTTATTTTAGCCTATGTTCGGCACTTTGGTCAGCGGCTGTTGTATGTAAAGTGCTTTATAAATAAAGTTGACTTGACTTGACTTGACTACTAGGGATACAAATGGACAAAACAGACTGGAGACACATATGTAACGCATACATCAGTACTTACTAGAACACACAACACTAAAGCTTCATAATGATAAGCAACTAGCAACTTAATAGCAATGAAATAGTGGTTATCATTCATTCAATTCACTGTAAAGCAATGGGTGATGGTCTTGCAGATGATGTGTTTGTCTTTTGCTGCAAATTTCTTTCTACATGTTCTGCAGATAGTATAGTTTCCCCTCAACTGTTTTCAAAAAAATTAAAATAGGGCCACACTTCAGACGTGGTCCTCAGCAATGGGTGAAAGAGCTCTGAACCACTGTCACTGCCTTCTGCCAGAGTTATAGTAAAACACTGGATGCCCAGTTTGCATGCTATGCAAGCATGAATGCATATTTTTTTTAAGTGCTTGAGTGTTTTTAATGCATAATTGACCACTGCTGGAGTAAGAATTAAAATAAGAAGATGCATAATAACTGTAAGGGATTTCAAAACGGTATATTGTAAAAACCAGTAACCGTCCAGAATCACTTTCAGAATAGGGGAAGTCTTCTCTTTGCTCCAGTGTCCCCAGGGTAGAACTCTTTTTAGTAGTTCTGGTGTCCCTGCACCCTTAAGCCTTTTAATTAATCTTAAAATTAGTGTTTCTGTTGTACTGCCCCAACGGTCTATGCTACCTGATGGACAGCGTGTTACCATATGTTCTCTTCTGGAACTGCAGTTTTATAATGAGCAAGAGATATTGCATCTAGAATTTTCTCCCCAGCTTCAGTTTTTGTCTTGGAAAAGGGTCAGTCAGACTCCTTAACTGATGGGATACCTGTCTTCTGATATTTGGAGGAACATTTCATTCTTCCCTTCTTGCTTCTTCGTTTTTTCACATATTCTGCTGTGCTTACCTGTTGACCTTTTATGGCATTCAACACAAATGAAAGGCTTACCGCCACCTAGCACCTCTACATTTCTTATATTCTTTACCGGACCTGTGGACTATATGTGGGTCTGACATCTGCCCTACAAAAAACCTGACGTTGACTTCCTGCTGAGACCCTCTCGCATACTTTTTTAATCAGTTCTTTCATTAAATGTAATTTTTGAAATTTATTAAAATGCGAAGGTTTCCTGTGATAATTGCTCTTTATTTTTAGCTGAAGTTGGTGCATCACTTAGAGTGTATGGGAGTGAAATATAAGAGCAAATGGCAAATTCATATGCATCTGTATTGTTCCTAACACTACAAACACGCAGTGACAAAGAAACTGGATTTCAAAGGAAGTTTAATTCCTTTAACACTAGAATTACCAGAGCCTACGAAAAAACTCGTAAATCCGTCCCACCTTAAATCCGTTTGCACCTCTCCACCACAGTAGTTTATGCCTACATTTTGTCATTTACTATTAGAATATGAAAAACATTTCTGTTTTAAAAATGTATTTGCACAGACTACTATAGAAATGGAACACACATGAAATGCGTGTATTCCAAATAACGCTAGAATTATTTCCACTCTAAAACTCCACTTCAATCCCAGATAATCAAATCAAGGCAAGGCTTGAGCTAGGAGAAGTTCATTCTAAGTCGGTGGGGGGATGGAATAGCTGGCTGCTAGTAGCTTTTGTTTATCAGCACATTTAGATGACAAAAGACTCTGGCGGAGATGTGCAAACGGATTTAACACACGATTTAAGGTGGGACGGATTTACGAGTTTTTTCGTAGGCTCTGGTAATTCTAGTGTTAACCTGGCAGAGTAGGATAAGCAATTTAGTCCCAGGCTGCACTAGGTTCTCTCTCCTTCACAGCTTCTAGTTCTACAGTGTCGACCAGAACTTCATGCAGTACACCAGATTCGGTTTCACTGTTCAGTGTCATTATACAGTCTGAACATAACATACTTAACAGTATTAACAATATAGACTTAATTTGTGCTGCCTCTTTGTTTGTGCACAGTGCCTAAACAATTTGAAAATTGTATCAAATCTATTTTCAAAAGTTGCTTCGTATATGGCAGCATCACCCATCTTGTATTTATAATTAATATTCATTTTTGTTACATGTAGCTCTTTTCAACATTAAACTGCTGTTTCTAAGAATTAGCCCTTCTAGAGAATGTTCATATAATTTTCACTCCAAATGACTCGATTGCTTATTATTATGGAACTTGAGGAAGCACATGTGTCATTTTGCTGCCAGAACTTTCCGTAAACAGAGAGCAGTCAGATAAGAGAAGACAGGTGTATTGGCTCTTACATTAAAAAAATAAAGTTGAGTGATAAATTGAAAAAAGGGAATCTGAGAAGCCTTCTTGTGCATGGAGAATAGCAGTAGACATATACAGTATGTTGTCCAGCTTGTAATGGGGGAAAGAGAAGCTATTTTAATGAGAGCCTTTCATTTTGTACTTCAATTAAAAGTCTATGTCCAAGTGTGAATAGTGAGCAAA
The DNA here is from genome assembly GCF_900747795.2 of Erpetoichthys calabaricus. Lineage (NCBI taxonomy): Eukaryota > Metazoa > Chordata > Cladistia > Polypteriformes > Polypteridae > Erpetoichthys > Erpetoichthys calabaricus. Next base: position 106,360,588 of record NC_041394.2, on the reverse strand, counting down.
TTTTGTGTTTAGTACAGCAGCTCACATTTTCAATTAGTAAGAGAATAGATACAAAGAATTTGCCATTACGTCTTAGTAAACAATAGACTTGTTAGCTTAAAAGCCAAATTTAAGAATGTTAGTGTTGTATCTTCTTGATAAACATCTTACGAACATTTTATTAGAATTGTGCCTTGCAATTATAAGCCTTTATTTCCTTAGATGCAATATGTATTATACATAAATGTATTGTTTTTTTTTAGTTAAAAAATTAAGTCTAAGATTTTATTTTAGTATTTTATGGTCACTGAATAATGAGCCTACAGAATTTAATTTTGTTAATAAAAATTAAAAAGTAACACCTATGGTCTGCGGTTAAATTATAAAATACCACTTTAATAAAGAACATAAGGGTTCAACATGGCTGGTTATGTAGGTGCTTAGTGTTTAAAAAAAAAAAAAAAAAGTATAATGATAAAAGAAAAAAATGGAACTGGTCAGTGCTAGTAATGCTATTATGATTTAAGCTTTATTAATTTTTTTGTTTAAAAGTTTACCTGTTTCATGTCTTTTTCAATGTCATTTTGTTTTATCCATAGGCGCCACTATGTTGTAGACAGCACGTTGGCCGTTTCCCTGACATTGTATTTCAGTGTGACTATTAAAAGTTCATTATGAATTGGCTATAGAGCATATTTTATTTTTTCTTAATTTCCTCTTGCAAATGACATGCCGCAAACAGCACATGATGAGTGCTGATTAGTATTGCGATCTTGCAATGTGTAGGTGTAAAATGGCACTGACTTTTTTAAAAGTGTAAGGCATTGCTTTGGTAAAAAATATAGCGTCATCAGTTCCTTTCAGATTTATTATTTTGTGTAAAAAAAGTCACAGTACAGTGATATTCCTATTTGCCTGCAATACCACAAGCACCATCACTCAACCACTTTCCTTGCCTGCCACTTGAATGTAGCTTCATGTAAAATATAACATCAGAAAATATTGTAAGAGCACTCACAAGTTCCATTAGCCTAGGGATAAGTGATTACCAATATGAGCTTACTTTCTGTCATGTAAAGATCAACTTCAGAGCCTGCTTCAGGGGAGCCAGCAAAAACTGCAAGCCTACTAAAGTCACAGAAGAGAGACAACTTGTGTGGCATCAGTGAGTGGTCCTTGTAAGGATCACAATCCACCTAAGAGAATTATGTAAAGAATGATCAACCATAGGCACTAGGTGACTGCTGCTACATTATAAGAGGCAACCAATAAATAGCAAAAGGGCCAAGCTTCATTTCACATACAGTTTGGCAAAACTGAAGTTAAAATTAATTTTGCATGCAATTTTGAAATTGTAAAACTCACTAAAAAGTTTTTTTTTTTTTTTTTTTTTAGTTTATATTAGGTTTTTTTGGGGAGTGAAAAGAAAGAAAATCATTTCTCCTTAAGGGTATAGCAATGTCATACACTCCTGTTAAATACCATTGATTTTTCAGAAAATGTTCCAGATGATAATAAATGTAGGAACAGTGTTTTTTTTGGAAATACAATATAGCTGAAGACAATCTATGACGAGATAAAAAAGTGTTATGTTAAACAAAAGCTATAATTGAGGCAATGAAATTGTTGTAAAAAGAAGAAGAGGAAAAAAGCTAGCTGCTGTCATCCCATTCAAACTTTGTGCACAGCACATTGATTAGGATGCTTTCCATCAGCCATAGCACCCCTGTCTTGCCTGACGGGAAGTGTAGTTCTGCTGTCTGCCCTGCTACAAGGTTGCGGTGAGACATAAATATAGGGAAGAAATAAGATTTTATATATTGTGGCAAAGGTACTATATAGGCATCGACCCGACACAGACTGACAATGGAGGCATGTAAAAATGAAACAACAAGATCAATTTTCCTCAGCTGGGGGCCACATCTTCCCCGTGTCCCTCAACCCTAACACAGTCCCAAAACACACAAAAACACAAAGCAAAACATTCTTCTTTCTCCTCCACTCCTCCAACGCAGCTTCGTCCTCCTCCTGACTCTGGCGCCCAGAGTGGTGACTATCGGCTCCTTTTGTAGCCCACCTGGAAGTGCTGCAGGTGCTCATTGACCTACTTCCGGCTACACCTCCGGGTGTGGCTGCGGCTGCATTCCCGGCCAGATGGGCTTGTTACAGAAAAGAATCACACTAGTGCTGGGCGGTATACTGGTTCATACCGAAAACCATTTTTTATTTTTTTTATGATATGGATTTTTCTTATACCGCAACACCGGTTTAAATTGCCTAAACGACGTTCGGAACTTGGCGCAGCGGGAAACTGTTCAAGTGGGGACCTTTTTCATTGCTACACCGCTAAACACAGATTTGTTGCACTAGGGCTCTTTTTCACCGCTACACCACCAAACAGTGGGCGGTAGCATAGGAATGCTGCGTGGTGAAAATGGACAGAGAGCCTGAAGATACTTTAGTTTTAAAAGGTCAGATGTGTAAATACTCTTTCTATACTACTGGATAATACTGCAAGCCAAGCTGTACTTGTTTTATTTGTTTTCAATACAGTGTAATGTACCTGGGTACTGTGTAATAGCGTGACGACATGTTTTCAAACCCCGTCATAAGTTATATAGCACATTAAATGCTTTGTATTAAGTGATTCTTAAACTGACTTCTTCTTGCACTAAGAGGAGGCGCCGGCAGCGATCGCCGCACAGAATACATTCACTTCATGATCTTCCTTCTCTCTGAACATTTAGAATGCTAAAATAAATACTTAATATAATTTTCGTGGTGAAATGCATTAAAGCATGCATTAATCATATGGGGGCACGGCGGCGTGCCTGCCTTGCATTTGCATGTTTTTCTGGTGGGTTTACTCGGTGTGCTTCAGTTTCCTTTCAAAGTCATGTAGGATGTGGGGTTTTGTTGTGCTATATTGACCCTGCTAGTGTATGTTTTGCTTGTATTCATCCTTCGATGTGCTGGCGACTCGTTCAGAGATGGGCGCAACTCTGAATGGATGGCATAATTAAACATGTATAACGAAGATATTTTTAAAGTTCTGAACACTCCATGGGCTAAGTTTATAACTAGTTTTAATTTCACAAAGATGTTTATCGTGTGGTGATTGGTTATGTGGAGAAAGAAAAAGGACGGATAGGAACTGGGGTTTTAGTACGTCAGATAGAGACAGCATGCGTGCAATAAAGAAAGCCCGCTCAGAAGAATATGCATTGAATTCTGTGTTCGTGTCTCCGACCAGCAGATCACAAACCCAACATTTATACAATATTTAAGTTAAACCTGTGCGATAGCTATTCATACATCCAGTTTTTTGGAGCCTCGTCACACCTGCGATAAAGTTCTCTACATTGAACATACACCTGGGGACCCCTTACTGCGAGGGAGCAGCACTACCGCCTCACTACTGTGCATGTGTAATACCTGCTTTAATGCATTTCATCATGAAAATGATATCAAGTATATGATATCAAGACATATTCAGTGCAATACAACTTTTGACAAGCACTTCTGGATATTTTACTAAGTCTAAATGCCTCTTTGTATGGTTGAAAATATGTTGTCAAAATTATAGTTTAAGTTTTTGCAAAATTTGTTCAATAAAAAGGTTCTATATTTTGACTACATCTGTCATGCAATGTGATACCTTCTCCATTAGTGCCACCCCCTTGAAAACTATCACTTTATGGGGCAATGCAAACCTGTATTAATACTTGTGTGCACATTAAAATGTTTTTTTTGTATAATGTACAATACTCTTGACAGTGGAATAGGTTATTCTTAGCCAGTAATTCCATTGGAAAATGTGGTTAACATCCACTCATGCATGGGGAAAAAAATACCGTTGAATACCGTGAAACCAGGATAATTTAGAAAAATACCGTGATATAGAATTTTGGTCATACCGCCCAACCCTAAATCACACCCTTCAAAATATTCACATTTTGCTTACTCAATGCAACTTAGAACAGCCAAGTGAAAGACATAATAGCAACAGTTCAGAAAAAAATATAAAACAAAAAAACAGATTCAATGAGATAATTAAAGTACTTGTAAAATACTTGTAAACTCAATTAGTTGTAGTCAACCACCTTCACCATTGCGCACCAAGCTAATTGGCTTCCACTTGTGATTGCAATCACTCAGATTAGTTCAGCACAAAAACAGCTGTTCCAAGGGTATTCCAGTGCTTGGAAGTGCAAATGAAAGCAAACCATCAACTATGGGTGGCAATGCACTGTCAGAAGATCTCGGGGATAAAGTTGTGGACAAGTCAGGAGATGGATACAAAAAAAATTTCAAAGGCTTTATCAATCTCTAGTATCACAGTAAAGTCCATAATCAAGAAGTGGAAAATGTTTGGTACTACTAAGACCCTTCCCGGATCAGGCCATCCTTCCAAACTGGATGGAAAAGCCAGGAGGAAACTGTTCAGAGAGTCTATCAAGTGGCCTATGCCAACTTTGAAGCAGTTACAGGAGTTTTTGGCAAAGAGTGGTCATTGTCTGAATGTGACAACAATATCACAAATGTGGCTTGTATGTGAGGGTGCCAAGAAAAAAGCCACTTCTCGTGAAAGGCCACATTAAGTCTCAATTGAGCTTTGACAAAACACACCTTGAAGATTCTGAGGCCAAATAGAAAAAGGTGTTATGATCAGACGAGACCAAAATCAAACTATTTGGATTCAATGCCAAACTGTATATTTGGCACGACGCCAATACAGCTTACCATCCAAAGAACACTATACATACAATAAAGTATGGATGTAGTAACATTCTGTTGTGGGGGTATTTCTCTGCAGCAGGGACTGGAGTTATTATCAAGACAGAAGGAAAAATGGTTGGGGCCAGATACCCTCAAATTCTTCAGAAATACCTGCTGCCCTCTGCCAGAAAGTATTTAATGGAAAGAAGGTTCACTTTCCAATATGACAATGACCTGAAGCACAAGCGCTGAAGGAGTATAAGGTGAATGTCCTTGTGTGGCCTAGTCAGAGTCGAGACTTAAACCCAATTGAAAATCTGTGGAATTAGTTTAAAATTGCAGTACAACAACAGTCACCATCCAGTTTGACTGAGCTTGAACAGTAAAGAAGAATGGGCAAATATTACACAGTCTAGAGTTGGTAGAGAAGTATCCCAACAGACACATGGCTGTAATCAAACCAATAGGTGGTTCCACAAAGTACTGACACAGGTGGGTGTCCTTTAACCATCTCAGGGATTCTAGTTTTTTTCCCCCTGAATTGTTGCTGTTATATCTATCACGTGGCTATTATAAATTGCAGTGCACAGTTGGAGAAATATTTTTGTGTGTGTCTTCATTTCAGGCTGCAAAGGTACAAAATGTAAGTATTTTGAAGGGGGTGATTCTTTTCTGTACACACTGTATAACTATAGTTGTCTGTAAGCTGGAAGAGCCAAGTATAAACATTTTTTTTTGTTTTCTGTTTCTTCAGTTGTTGAAAGTTACAGATGCAGGTGTCTATGCCTTAGAAAGCCAAATCTCTTCACTTTCAAAAGCTGACAGACGGGGCATTTTAACACTAGAATTGCCAGAGCCAACAAAAAAAAAACTCGTAAATCCGGCCCACCTTTCCATCAGCATCTTTTGTCTTCTAAATGTGTCGATAAGCCCAAGCAGCCTGCTATACCACCCCCCCCCCACACCCATATCCCCCCCCCCCACACTGCCTCAGAACGGGCAAGAAGTTCTCCCAGTTCCTGCCTTGATTGATTATCTGGCGAGTGAGCTACCCAGAATTGTAAGGGGAAATCATTTGATGTGTGTTTTGTGTCTACAACAATCTATGTAAACACATCGTTAAAACAGAAACGGTTTTCATGTTTTAGTAATAAATAACAAAATGTAGACATGAATTTTGTATAATGTGTGAAAGCTGATGGCCAAATATCAAATAAACACTTTCACAAACGGTGCAAGTACAATACGACATCTTCCATGGTGCTGTGGTTAGTGTTAATATTATACAATAAAAACATACATTTGATTTGTGACTGTAACAGCCGGTGTAAATTTATAGTACTTGTAAAAGTTAGTTTTTTTTCACTTTTATTCTCTCAGTCACGATCACGATACATACTACTGACAAAAAAACAGAGACATAGGTATATATGAGATTTGAAATAACTCATTTTATGATCTGTATAGTACATTTCGGAAAACATTGTGGCACTGATGCAACATTATTCATATTCATTCGCATGCATTCTTGCCCTTGTAATCAGTGACTGCGTTTTTTCTTTTTCTTTCAATCTTTCCCATGCGGTCTTTCACATTTTGGTGCATGGGGGTGTTTCTTTTGTACTCCAGGACATGCAGAGGAAAGAATAGTACAGAGGTCAGTTCCGCGCTATATACAATTATCAGATTCAAATGTTAACAGTTCCCACACACCCAAGGACCATCCTTTCTACATTTACAACATGTGTACCTGTTGCAATGTACACACTTCTCTCTGTGCTTTGGTTACTTTTACACTGAAGGGGCTGGGGGTAGCAGCGGTTTTGGAACAGAAGCTTGTCAATGTTGCGTCCTCTCTTGTTTTATCCATCACCTTTTCTTATAAGAAGCGACGACGAATTTCCTCTGCAAGGTGAACCATGAACGCTGTTCTTTTCTGAGTGGCCCCTGTACATGCCTTGCACAGTACATGTGTGATGATCACCGCCAAGTCAAGCATGTTATAGCACAAGCAACCTGTGTGTTCCTGGTTGCACTGAATAAGCTCACACCTTCTGGTGCACGATGTCAGTGCAGCACCCGGAAAAAAGAGACAAATATATGTAACATTTTGAAAAAATCATTTTATGACGGGAATAGAAGCAATCAGAAAACATTGTCGCACAAATGCGATGTTCTGAGGCGGTGGGAGGGATGGTATAGCAGGCTGCTTGCTGTTTGGGCTTATTGACACATTTAGAAGACAAAAGACGCTGATGAAGAGGTGCGAAGGGATTTAAGGTGGGCCGGATTTATGAGTTTTTTCGTTGGCTCTGGTAATTCTAGTGTTAAAAGTCAGACCAAATAATGACTTGCATGTCACTTTGATGAAAAAAACAGATGCTCAAATAGAGGCAAATGCCTCTATGTAAACTCTCACTGTGTAAGAGTAAGTGCTCTATCAAGCAATTGCTGCAGCACACAGAAACAAATATAATTGTTTATAAGCAAATCTTCTGCAGCTACTTACTGGATGAAGTTCTAACCTTTCAAACAAAAACAACCTTAATTACCAAATGAAAATCTGGTGCACACTTAGAGTAGGCTGTGCCCAGTTTTGGCAGGGGTTAACATAATAGGGGAACACAGAAAAACCTGGAATACAGCATTTAACAGGAAAAAAATGTGAACTTAAAATAATAAGTAAATTAATTACCTTGTGTCCTTTGTAAAAAAAAAAAAAAAAAAAAGCCCTATTATCAGTCCCATTTCAATGTGGGTGAAGTTTGATGTTTGAAGCTCTTGGAATTGTTTAGCAGTCATGTTCTTAATGCTCATTTCATTATTGTCAAAGGGAATGGCTTTTCAGAAAGGTTGTTTATACTAGAAAAACAGCCTAATAATACTGGCCTAGGTAACTACCAGTGCCAATACATATCTAGAGAGCCAATATATATCCAACCAGTTTCCAGTATCATTAGTCAGAACCTAATTATGATTCTGGAGTCATTAATTACTCCTGAAAGACTGATTTGTTTTCTTAGTTATTGCATATTAATAAATGTATTTTTTCTTTCTTTTTTAATGTTAAGAATGAAAATAATTGCTTGTTATAACATTTTATTCACTACCATATGCAGTCTGTATGTTCTCCCTGTCCCAGCAACAGGATTTTCATTGTGTACTTGGGTTTTCTATCACATCTCAAAGACATACAGTATATAAAAGTTAGATTAATTAGTAGCTCAAGTAAGTTAGTGTGAATGTATGCATGAGTGTGCTCTATAAAAGGCTGTTTCTTCCTTTGCATCTAGTTTTGCCTGAATAGCTTTTGGGTGCTTACAACCACTGAGCAAAACTTTGTTGAAGTAGCACTTACTGTACTTAATCTAACTGCCTTTACACAAGTAGTAACCACAAATTCAAATAAATCTTGAAGGAATCACAACTATTCAAATACAAATGAGCAGCAAGCACTAGAGGAAAGCTAAAATAAAAAAATGCTGTCCAACAGTTTTAATACTAATTTAATGAATGATGGGAGGTTTGTTAAACTTGGGGCTTTTTTAAAGTAACAAAAACTAAATTTTAATTTCAGTCATGTGGATGTTATTGGTATCAAGTTTATAATTGAATATTTACTTCACTTATGCAATTTGAATGCTTATTAAATTACAAATACAAATTCTTTATTTATTATCAAAAAAAGAAAACTACTGTGAACACATTCCATGTTGACAGTGAATTTTGGAAAGTCCCACAGTGTATGACCTTGAGTAAGATCCAGCCATTTGGCAGCCAGTCATAATGCAATGACTAAAAAAAAAACATACAATGAGCTTATGTATTTATTGCTTCAAGAGGTGCAAGGAATGCTGAACCAAAGGCCACTGCCCTCTTTGAAATTGCTGTGGCCTATCACTGGTCACTAGTTGTTTTTAGGCTCCAGCATGGCTTTTACATTTGCTAGAAAAAATAAATGGCAAGCTCTTTTAAGGTAAGTTTATTTTCAGAGGCTGCTTCTTTAAATGGGTAAGTGTAGGCTGGTAAAGTCTGTTAGCTGCTTGTTCTGGTTAACAACCCCAAAGCACAGAAGCACAGTGCAGTACATCGGCATATTTAGTTATGAATATCTGTGTGGACTGTCTTTTTAAATTAATCGGGAGACACAGTTTAGTAGTAATGTTAGTTTAGAATTCCCTGCCTATATTTTATGTGTCTGCTCTTCTTAATTTATTTGCTGCTCTTCTTTGATGTCATGTTATGTGATGTTTTATGAGTTTAGAATATACATAGTTAAAAAAAAATAGTTTGACCCAATTTGAATCAAGAAAAAAATCTGACTCTTGCATTATATATAAATACTTGTTAAGGAAGCAAATTACTTTTGTAATTCCTCTTTCAACCTTAAGAGAATGAATTGTAAATGGCATAAATCTTTGAGAAATGTAGCAAAGAAGGTGTGATTACTTTTATATCTCCTAAACATTACAAACCATTATTATTATATCATTCTTATCTAGCTGACCTCATAAGGGTTCATTGTTGTTGCACATGCATCTACTGTATGCGATATATTAAATGTTAATTGGTGTTTTTTTTTTTTTAATTTCGATTCATATTAAAGGTTAAAATCAAACCCAGCATTCTAGGACCATAAAAATGTGAGTTTAATTCAGTGGCAATGAAATTGTAATACTAATCCTATTTCATTGTCTATTGCCCTGTTTCAACTGTCACTTCACTGAAATAAAAAACAAGCATTTACTAAATGGGACTGCATATGTAAAACTTGATTTATGTGGGATTACCTTTTGACATAAATGTAGAATTATTTTGTGTAAATGATAATTCTCACAATCAGGCTGTGTGACTCTAACAGTGATATTAGACTTGATATGGCAAATAACTAAAATGATTTAAATACGGGTTTAAAGAGACATTAACCTGTTTTCCTCTTCAGAATAGGTCTAAAGGTCACATGGTTTCAAGTGGGTGTTGATAACACTGCAAAACTGGGAATTTTATGCAACATTTCCCTATGAACAACTATTTCCTTTTCTGTATAAAGGTTGCAGGTTGATACCGGTTCTGTGTCATTTTAGTTTTCTGCCATGTAATAAATGTAGAACTGGTTGTGGATATATTTGAAGTAGGTGTTTGTGCCTTGCGTTGGCCAGTTTCCCACCCTTGATTATTTCTTACCTTATGCCTGATTTTGTTTAGATACAGTATGCTTTGGCTCCACACTGAGCAGCGGAGGTTTCTCTCTTGAATTTAAGGAGGTAAAAGTGGTCAGGTTTTTGGCTATAGACATTGTTATTATAGTTACATTCAAAATTATGTTCTATTAAGTTTGCTAGTTTAAATACAGTAGTTAACAAAAATAAACAAAATTGGTAGTACTTTATATCAAAGTGCTCTCTCTAATATACTATATCATATATAATGTAATTATCTTTGCACACTTATTTCTTATGCTAGATTACTGAATTAAAGTTAAGTAGCTAGTTGCTAGGGTCTATTTTTAACATATTCCCTAAGGCACACATTTCTGAAATGCTTGTGTATGTGAGTGTAAACCTGACACCTAAAATAATTGTACACTACATTTATTTTGCAGCTGGTTGTTTAATGATAACTAATTATCATTAATTCACATGCCTTCTGTGAAAATACTGTATAATAAAACCGTGCACTGGAAGCACTGTATATATGCAGCAAGTACATTTCCCAAAGATGGTAGAGGTTATCAGAATCAGGTAGGGTTCAAGCAGCTGCCTCAAGTAGAAGAGTTCAGATAAGTTGGAGTCTTTAAGACAGAGAGCAGAGGTGTGCTGGTATCAGAGGCATTTGGCACATTTATTAATTTAGGTGCATCGACTACAGAAATTTGCATCTGCTATGGTTGTTTGTTATCAACAGCAAAAAGAGCTTGTTCAATTAGAGTTATTTTCAGTTTCTTTTAACGGAGTGTGACAGCATACCATTTAGCTTGAATGTACATTCTAGAGTTTGTCATTTTGCCAATTCTGTGAACCGCACATTTACTCTTTCCTTGTAACTGAGTGACAGAGATTACACATAGCCAGTGCCAATGCATCATTCGCTTGTAAACCAGTCCAGTTTGTAAAATATTCCAATCAAGTGCCAAAATGTGATCTGGTTTTACAGACGTTTTGTTTATTTTAACATATGGAAGGTGTTCTATTCACACATGATGTGTCATGCACTTTTATAACAGATTTTTTTGGGAGACTTTTCAGTCATAAACAGTATCCATTGCTGCCACAGACTTGCTATTGGTCCACTGATGCTAACAAAAAAAACCTTTGCTCTTTGTTGTTTAAATTGCTACTTCTACTTTCGCCTTAATGAGGCATTGGATTTGTTTCAAAATGTCATAGTCATTGAACCATAAAATTGTTCCAAGTGACATGTAAGCCAAATTCATTCAGTTTGGTTTTCCATACATACAGAATAATATATATGTCTGGAACTACAAGACAGTTGAGGTGTTTTGAGTATTTAATTAGGAGTCCCCAAACTATAGTGAAGTACAAGGCACAGCTTACTGAGACAAGACCACCGTTAATGTTCCATGGATTAATTCTCTTGGCAATACTGAGGTGAAGACTATCTAAATCTGAGTCAATAGTATACTGCTCAAAAATTAAAGGAACACTTTTTAATCAGAGTATAGCATAAAGTCAATGAAACTTCTAGGATATTGATCTGGTCAGTTAAGTAGTAGAATGGGTTGTTAAGCAGTTTCAGCTGCTTTGGTGTTATTGAAATTAACAACAGGTGTACTAGAGGGGCAACAATGAGACGACCCTCAAAACAGGAATGGTTAAACAGGTGGAGGCCTCTATTTTCCCCTCATCATCTTTTCTGACTGTTTTTTCGCATTTGGCTATGGTCAGTGTCACTACTGGTAGCATGAGAAAATACCTGGACCCTACAGAGGTTGCACAGGTAGTCCAACTTCTCCAGGATGGCACATCAATAAGTGCCATTGCCAGACGGTTGCTGTGTCTCCCAGCACAGTCTCAAGGGCATGGAGGAGATTCCAGGAGACAGGCAGCTAAAAGGTCCTTAACCCATCAGCAGGACCCAGTATCTGCTTCTTTGGGCAAGGATGAACAGGATGAGCACTGCCAGAGCCCTACAAAATGACCTCCAGCAGGCCACTGGTGTGAATGTCTCTGACCAAACAATCAGAAACAGACTTCATGATGGTGGCATGAGTGCCCAACGTCCTCTAGTGGGCCCTGTGCTCACTGCCTGCCACCATGGAGCTCGACTGGCATTTGCCATAGAATACCAGAATTGGCAGGTCCACCACTGGCACTGTACTTTTCACAGATGAGAGCAGGTTTACCCTGAGCACATGTGACAGAATGAAAGGGTCTGGAGAAGCTGTGGATAATGTGATGCTGCCTGTAACATCATTCAGCATGACCGGTTTAGTGGTGGGTCAGTGATGGTCTGGGGAGGCATATCCATGGAGGGATAAATAGACCTCTACAGTCTAGACAATGGCATCTTGACCGCAATTAGGTATCTGGATGAAATCCTTAGACCCATTGTCAGACTCTATGCTGGTGCAGTGGGTCCTGGGTTCCTCCTGGTTCACGACAATGCCTGGACTCATATGGCGAGAGTATGCAGGCAGTTCCTGGAGGATGAAAGAATTGATACCATTGACTGGCCCCCACACTCGCCTGACCTAAATCCAATAGAACACCTGTGGGACATTATGTTTTAGTCCATCCGACACCGCCAGGTTGTACCTCAGACTGTCTAGGGGCTCAGTGATGCCCTGGTCCAGATCTGGGAAGAGATCCCTCAGGACACCATCCATTGTCTTATTAGGAGCATTCCCCGACGTAGTCAGGCATGCATACAAGCACGTGGGGGCCATACACACTACTGAGTACAATTCTGAGTTGCTGCAATGAAATTTCAGCAAAATGGACTAGCCCGCCGCATCGTTTTTTCACTTGCATTTTCAGGGTGTCTTTGAATTCAGCCCTCTGTAGGTTGATAATTTTCATTTCCATCAAACGATTAGCCATCCTTTCGTTCCTAACACATTGCCCAGTCCATATCAGTACAGATATCCAGCGTGATTTTTTTCCCATTGAGATCTGATGTGTTTTCAAAGTGTTCCTTTAATTTTTTTGAGCAGTGTATAATAAACAAACAATGCTAGTACAGATGCCTGAAGGATGCCACTGATGTTCTCAACAAACGAGGGGCCTCCTCTTGTTATCTATACTCATTATTTTCAGGTTTCTACCCAGTTACATTATTTAAAGTTTATATCACTGGCTTCTAATTTCAGCAATAACCTTTTCTGTGGAGCTATGTCAAAGATTTTTGAAAGTTGTAAATAAGTTATACAGTAATCCCTCCTCTATCGCGGGGGTTGCGTTCCAGAGCCATCCGCGAAATAAGAAAATCCGCGAAGTAGAAACCATATGTTTATATAGTTATTTTTATATTGTCATGCTTGGGTCACAGATTTGCGCAGAAACACAGGAGGTTGTAGAGAGACAGGAACGTTATTCAAACACTGCAAACAAACATTTGTCTCTTTTTCAAAAGTTTAAACTGTGCTCCATGACAAGACAGAGATGACAGTTCCGTCTCACAATTAAAAGAATGCAAACATATCTTCCTCTTCAAAGGAGTGCGCGTCAGGAGCAGATGTCAGAGAGATAGAGAAAAGCAAACAAATCAATAGGGCTGTTTGGCTTTTAACACTAGAATTACCAGAGCCTACGAAAAAACTCGTATATCCGGCCCACCTTAAATCGCTTCTTAAATGCGTTCACACCTCTCCGCCAGCATCCTTTGTCCTCTAAATGTGCTCATAAAAGACAAGCTGCCAGCAGCCGGCTATTCCATCCCCCCACCGACTTAGAACGTGAGCGAAGTTTTCCCAGCTCACGCCTTGATTGATTATGTGGGAGTGAAGTGGAGTTTTACAGTGGAAATAAGATCATTATTCTAAAGTAATCTATGTAAACACATTGTTAAAACGGAAACTTTTTCATATTTTAGTAACAAATGTTACAAAATGTAGTAGGCATAAACTATAGAATATATAAAGCCCGAGTTCCAAAGATCAAATAAACACTTTCACAAAAGCTTCAAGAATGATTCAACAGCTTCTGTGGCGTAGCGCGTTAAGATTTGCCTCTTAGCGCAGAGCAGCTTTTCCTTGCCTCACAGACCTGAGTTCGATTCCCCGCTGGGGATGAAGTGTTGCTTTTTTTTTTCTTTTCTTTTAAACCTCAAACGGACATAAAATTTATACATTGGTATGCACTGTCAGTTATTGAGATTGTTATATTTTCATGTGGGATGCTCCTTTTCAAATATTTTTTTAACAATTGAGACTGCAATTAACAGGAACAACTGCCCTTATAACTTATTTTTAAGATCCATAACAGACAGACAGAGCACTGCGTAATTGAGAGACAGACAGGCAGAGAAGTCACTAGATATATAAATAAACAGGGAAGCCACGTGTACTGAAAGAAAAAAAGAACATGTGCGTTGTCCTTGCTGCACTGAATATGCACAGGCGCTCTAACATCACCCCTCCCCCTCGGCAGCAAGGACAACGCACATGTTCTTTTTTTCTTTCAGTACACGTGGCTTCCCTGTTTATTTCTATATCTAGTGACTTCTCTGCCTGTCTGTCTCTCTATTACGCAGTGCTCTGTCTGTCTGTGTGTTATGGATCTTAAAAATAAGTTATAAGGACAGTTGTTCCTGTTAATTGCAGTCTCAATTGTTAAAAAAATATTGAATAATGATCTTATTTCCACTGTAAAACTCCACTTCACTCCCACATAATCAATCAAGGCGTGAGCTGGGAAAACTTCGCTCACGTTCTAAGTCGGTGGGGGGATGGAATAGCCGGCTGCTGGCAGCTTGTCTTTTATCAGCACATTTAGAGGACAAAGGATGCTGGCGGAGAGGTGTGAACGCATTTAAGAAGCGATTTAAGGTGGGCCGGATATACGAGTTTTTTCGTAGGCTCTGGTAATTCTAGTGTTAAGTATGCGAAGCACCGCGGCACAAAGCTATTGAAGGCGGCAGCTCACACCCCCTCCGTCAGGAGCAGGGAGAGAGAGAGACAGAGAAAAATCAATACGTGCCCTTTGAGCTTTTAAGTATGCGAAGCACCGTGCAGCATGTCGCTTCAGGAAGCAGCTGCACACAGAAGGTAGCAACGTGAAGATAATCTTTCAGCATTTTTAGACGAGCGTCCGTATCGTCTAGGTGTGCGAACAGCCCCCCTGCTCACACCCCCTACGTCAGGATCAGAGAGAGTCAGTGCAAGAGAGAGAGAGAAAAGTAAGTTGGGTAGCTTCTCAGCCATCTGCCAATAGCATCCCTTGTGTGAAATCAACTGGGCAAACCAACTGAGGAAGCATGTACCAGAAATTAAAACACCCATTGTCCGCAGAAATCCGCGAACCAGCAAAAAATCCGCGATATATATTTAAATATGCTTACATATAAAATCCGCAATGGAGTGAAGCCGCGAAAGGCGAAGCGCGATATAGCGAGGGATTACTGTATTTCATGATTTTTAATTCTGATTGTATGTTACATTATGTAATATGTAATATCTTCTGGAAGATTGAAAAACCTGCATTTAATATATCATCTAGCTGAAAAAATAAATAAACACAACTAAATAAAGATGAAAACATTCAATTACTAGCAAGGTATTATGTCATGCTCAGTGCTACAACAACACATGCCCTAAACCAGGGGCGGGCAAACGCAATGGAAGCCGAGCTGAATTGTCAATAATGACTCAAACAATGGTCCTTATACATCTGAAAGTGTATCTATTAACCCAAACAGAATCTAGCTTGTGTTAATGACAATTATTATCTTTAAAAGCAGTTGCTCTAATAAATTGTCTAATTATAAAACTTTTTTATTAAAAGCCATTAAGAGCAATGCTCAAATATCAATAAGAGAGAAATTTTAAAGCAAAATTAATTTGCCTATGACATTGTTTTGGTCATAAACAAAAATTGCTTGCTTCTGCTCAATCTGTTAATAAAAAGTACAATTACAAATGTTGTAGCAATTACTTCACTGCAAAGATTTGTATCTTTTAGTACACATTACTTGCAGTAATTGTTGTTTGTGACAAGACCTGTTTCAAATTGTAAGCACTACCAAATAAATAAGCCATTCGTGTACCATGCTTAAAACCTTGGAAACAAATACTAATATACAGCCGTAGAAATCAAGCAATGAAACTTTAGTAAAACTATTTTTAAATTTACTACTTAATTGGATTTTAGTGACTTTCAGCTGTAGGAATTCTGAAACTTTATCCAAATTAACAGCACAAAGAGATGAAAAAGTTGCAAAATCTGTCTTACTGCACCTAAAGTTCTGACAGCAACTTAAAAATTCACCATAGACTGCAGGTCTGGTGAAGTCCTCACTTCTCTTTGATCAACTGACTCAGATTTTTGTAAAGTTAGAAGAATGGAAAACACTTAAATTAACAGCACTATACCAAACCTGAAATGATCTCACCTTGAAATTTGTACCTATCCTTCACTTTGTAATTGGAGATGAAAAACACGCAAATTACTTAAAAGATGAGTGTAATGCCATTGCCAGTAAGTGCATTTTATTCCTTGTTTCACCAAATGCACTGGTTGAAGTACAGTAGTACTTTTAGTCACGGCATTTACTTACAACTAATGGGAACTGCAATGGGATGTCGTTTCACACCCCATTACGCAAACTTATTCATAGCAAGATTAGAACAGGACTTCTTGTCAACATGTGCAATAAAACCAATGCTTTACCTTCGCTACATAGATGACATTCTTATAAACTGGACCGCAAGCGAAAAAGACCTTCTTTGCTTCCAAAGGAATTACAATTCTTTCCACCCCAACATAAAACTTTAATTAAATTATTCACAAACAGAAATCAGCTTTCTGGACACTACCATTCGCATAAAGGACGGTACCCTTATGACCTCTATTTTTCACAAACCAACAGACAGACGGACATATCTAAGAAATGACAGTTTCCACCCAAAGCATAGACGGAACTCCATCACCTACAGCCAGGCAATACGTTACAATCGTATTTGCTCAGACCCGGTGGATCGGGACACGCAACTGCAGAAACTCAGGACAGACTTCATCAAACAAGGATACACTCCCAAATCAACAGATCTCCAAATCAGGAGAACTACGGTTATACCCAGAGAAAACCTTCTGGAATACAAAGGTGCAGAAACCAAGAACCGGGTCCCACGAGTTGTAACTTATCATCCATGTCTGGAAACACTTCGCAAAATTATGAAAGAGCTTCAACCCATGGTACAGAAAGACAATAAACTGAAGGCTATATTCCCAGAACCTCCACTCCTTGCATACAGATAACCACCAAACCTCAGACAACTAATTGTCCAAAATGTGTGGCTCGGCAGCAAGTAGCATATTCCCCTGCCTACAGAACAGGTGTGGAACCCGTGCACATATCTACACGACAGATCAGGTAGTTATACCACATTGCCAGCAGGAGCATAAAATAAAAGGTTCGTTCACATGCAAATCTGCTAATGTGGTCTACCTAATCATGTGCATAAGGTGCCCCAACACTGGACTGTATGTAGGGGAAACTGGTCAGACACTGCACCAGCGAAAGAACTCACATAGATTTCATATTAATCAGAACAGTATTGATCTTCCGGTGGCAGCACACTTTTAACAGTAATGGCCACAGCATAAAGGATCTGAGGGTCACTGTGCTTATTGGTACAGTAATCCCTCGCTACTTCGCGGTTCACTTTTCGCGGATTCACGACTTCGCGGGTTTTTAAATACAAGTGATTGCCCGCCTATCGCGGAAGTTATGTTCCAGACCCATCAGCAACAGGAGAAAATCCGCGATATAGAAAGACCATATAAATAAACATTTTTATAGTTTAAGCCCTAAAATACCCATCCCACATGCTTTAAACACATGTAAACTTATAAAACACACTTTGTTAACACATATGATATGTGGATGTCGGGCTAAGGATATGAGTAACATCTCACTATTATAAAACATTTTAACTTCACGCAAGACAAGACAGTGAGACAGGAAAATTGGTGATGTACAGGCTTAAAATTATTGACACGCAGAGCGACAAGCAGCACAAAGCCAGCACAAAGTCCACTTCTCCTTAGCGTTCATTCAGCTCCCCACCCCCTTGACAATGCGAAGTGGCAGGAGCGTACTGCGCTTCCGGGGAGGGGTGGTTTGAGCGAAGGTGCGTTCAGCTCTCACACACCCACACACACACACACACACACTCCTCCTTCCGAACGCGCAGAGCGACAAGCAGGCATTTTGGCAGAAGCAGCACAAAGTCCATTTCTGCTCAGCGTGAGTTCAGCTGCCCCCCTTCACAAAGCGAGTGCAGACACATTGACGTCTGATCGCTGCGTGCAGTGTGCAGTGTTGGTCTGAGGTGTTTAAGAATGTAGAAAGTGTTTAAGAGCATAGGAAGTGTTTATAAGAGCGTGGGAAAGGTTAACAAGAGAGTGAGAAAGGTTTATAAGAGTGTGGGAAGGGTTTATAAAGCCTTAAAATATGTATAAATAATAAAATAAATATAGGTCGCTACTTCGCGGATTTTCACCTATCGCGGGGGGGCTCTGGAACGTAACCCCCGCGATAGGTGAGGGATTACTGTAATTTCAAGACCCAACAGGAGCAGAGAGAATGGGAATAGAAACTTATACTTAAATTCAACACTCTACAAAATGGTCTAAATAGAGGCAAGAGTTTTATGACCAGATATGTGGACTAACGCACTGATTGACAAGCTGACTACGTCAGTGGCCTATTTTACAGACAATGCACAATGCAGTGATGGTTATCTTATCTCAGCATTTTATTAGTTCATTGTTCTCTTCATTCAGGGTTTAGTCATCTAAGGTTTATTAATTTTGCTAACATTTGAACAAAAAGGTTAAGATGAAAGAAAAAAATTACTGTCCCAATATAAGCTAGAGTATTTTTCAGTTTCTTTGTTACACCTTGCCTGATGAAGGGGCCTTAGCTGCCTCGAAAGCTTGCATTCGTAATCTATTTAGTTAGCCAATAAAAGGTGTCATTTCACCCTATTTTCTCCTGTATCAATCTATGGCTAACACGGTACAACACTGTACTGCTACTAATAATTTTGGTCAATCTGCAGCCAGAAAACATTTCTCCTTCTAACTTCCATCTTTCACATTTGTAAACAACACTGTCTTTAAACTGGTTTGTGCACCGACCCGGAGTTACATCTAAAGCTACAACTCTAGGGATGCTACTGCCAACCAAATCCATTCTTGATAAAGTCAGCCCTGCAACAATTTTTTTAAATTTTTATTTATTAATTTTATTGTAATCACTCCATACAAATAGATCAATTTACAAAAAAAAAAAAAAAAAGAATTGAAGACAAATCAAACCCTTGAGAAGGAGAGCATGGCCAAAGGAGAATTGCTTAGGGCTTTTTAATAGGGCAAAAATAAACAAATGAAAGGAAAAATATATATAGGTAAATAAAAAAAATGGAGAAGGGAAAGAAATGCGGAAATAATTATTTCTTCTTATTCTAAAATATTATTGATTAGATCCTGCCAGGTTTTGAAAAAATTCTGTACAGGTCCTCTAACTGAGAATTTGATTTTTTCCAATTTCAAATAATATAAAACATCGGTTTCCCACTGACTTATCAGAGGAGAGTTAGGATTCTTCCAATTTAACAAAATAAGTCTGCGTGCCAAAAGTGTAGTGAATGCAATCACCGTTTGCTTGTCCTTCTCCACTTCAAGTCCGTCTGGAAGAACACCAAGCACAGCTGTTAATGGGTTTGGAGGAATTATGATACCAAGGCTGTTTGAAAGGCACTTAAAAATTTTGGTCCAAAATGATGTTAATTTGGTGCATGCCCAAAACATGTGAGGCATGAGCTTGGTTGCAGCGTTCGCAGGTTGGATCTTGTCCTGGAAACATTTTGGACAGTTTTAAGCGAGACAGACGCGCTCGATATATAATTTTTTGTTGGATAATTAACAATTTCTTTAATAGTGCCCACACAAGACAAAAAGCAATCCAGCAACTTTGTTCATTTGATGGCATGGCAACTATGCATACATCAGCAAACTGTAGGGCCATTTTGTTAAGAACACCTCCCAAAGGCCTGAATATTGTATATTAATTATAATAATAAAATATTAGTTAAAGATCATTCATTGCACAAACTAGAAGTGTAATCCATATTACTAACTGAGAATGCTAAACCGGATGGACGCAGGGACATCCGGCCATGGGCCGTGGCCACAAAAGACGTACTGCACAGGCGCCCCACAACCCCCACCCCCCCCCACCCCCTCCAAGCAACGGAAACCAGCCGGATGGAATGCAATGTAAACGCACGAAGCCATTGCACAGGAAATGGGACACACACAAAGAAGAGGATTGAGACCCACGACACCCAAAGCCCCCCTCCAGTAACTGAAATAAGAAATGAGGCCACACGCCCCTAGGACACCAAAAACAAAGGAGTCACATGCAGGCACACATAGCACCCGAAACGGTTCGCACACAAAAAGGACGATTCAGCCCTACGACACACAAACACCCCCTCCACTAACAGAAATAAAAACTCAGGCTACAAGCCCCCAGCACACAAAAAAAAAACAAGCCGTGAGCGCCACACAAAGCCCATTGGACACGAAACGGGACAGACTACGGACATAGCACGCGAAACGTACACAAAAAGGACGATTCAGACCCACGACCACACTAACGATTGCGCCAGTTAGCTGACAGCGCCTTCAATAATGAGTCCACTTTTCATGAAAATTCATTGGGATTAATGAATGTCATTTGCAATCATTGTCATTCACTTAACTTCCCTGAAGAAACAACTGCCAATACAAGTAATGAATTTACACGTTGTTGTCAAAAAAGTCAAATTACACTGCCTCCTTTACATTCATATCCTGCATATCTACAGAAGCTTCTAACTAAGGAAGTACCTGAAAGTAAAAACTTTATGAACTGCATTACATCCTACAATAGTTCATTTGATTTTGCATCTACCGGAGTAGATATCAGGTCACCAAAAGGCAATGACCCATACTGCTTTCGCGTATGTGAACAAATATTACATCGCATTGGAACAGTGCACCCTAAAACAAATCAAGAACGCAAATATGCACAAATCACGCCGGCACCTACAAAGTGCTTCTGAAACTGCGGAAGAAAAAATGTCTCGGCTCCAAAAACACATGTCACTCCTTATTCCAAATACCGGTCCCAATCACAGAAACATCGGTATCCACTATGACAATGCACAGTAACAATACACGTGACATCCGTCTTGCCACACTATTAATTATAGATGAATGTACAATGGCATCCAGTCACTTACTCAACACCATTGATAAACTTCTACAAACGTTGATGAATAATAATATTCCCTTTGCGGGAAAGGTACTTTTATTAGGAGGAGATTTTAGACAGTGCTTAACTATTTCTCCACTTACAATGCGCTCAGCTATTGTTCAGTCCACCTTAAAATACGCGGACAATTGGCATTAAGTTGATGAATAATAATATTCCCTTTGGAGGAAAGGTACTTTTATTAGGAGAAGATTTTAGACAGTGCTTACCTATTGCTCCACATGCCATGCACTCAGCTATTATTCAG
This sequence comes from Erpetoichthys calabaricus, assembly GCF_900747795.2. Taxonomy (NCBI): domain Eukaryota; kingdom Metazoa; phylum Chordata; class Cladistia; order Polypteriformes; family Polypteridae; genus Erpetoichthys; species Erpetoichthys calabaricus. The sequence goes on along the minus strand of NC_041394.2, from coordinate 106,339,140 downwards.
TCCACCTTAAAATACGCGACAACGTCATATAAACAACACGAGACCGAACTACAATACATATACAGGCGCAAGACCTGATTGGTGATAATACGAAGAAATGAACATTCCGCATATTAACAGTGAGTTCGATCCTACTTATTACATATCCATATTCCTAACGATAAAGATCAAACAAGTCATCAATTCACGATCACGGATACAAAACTAGACGGCTCGAGTAACGGGACCACAAACACGAACCCGCATCAAAAAAAAAAATTCACCTCGGCGCGCTTCTAAAACCGCTGAACAAAAAATGTTACGCGAACAATTGGCATTGATTTCTAAAGATACACTTGGTACAAAACATGCGATTTCCAGATCCCGAATATAACAATTGGTTATTACAACTAGAACATTGTACACTCACCAATACAGATGGACTTCACCCAGATATTATTACAATTCCTCAACCCTTCATCTGCGACGACTTACTTACGGAGATATTTGGAACAGCGGTCTCATTAGACCAAATGCCCCTTTTAACACAACGAAGTATATTATGTCCTAAAAATATTACTGTTGATCACATTAATAACCAGGTCATTTCATTACTTCCTGGAGAGTCACACCTCTTTCTAAGCTCTGACAAAGTTGACTCTGATGACGACAATGACCATCTTAATTTCCCCTTAGCATATTTGAACACTATTAACCCAACCGGATTGCCACAACACAGTCTTAGCCTTAAAAACGGAACAATACTCATGCTATTAAGAAACCTTAACACTAAACAGGGTTTATGCAATGGTACACGTTTAGTCGTCTACACCATAACACACAATGTTATTCAAGCAACAGTTCTTACAGGAACACATGCTAACAATACTGTTCTAATTCCTAAAATTGACCTTACAAGTTCTGACCTGAAATTACCTTTTACACTTAAACGGAAACAATTCCCCATTACACCTGCCTTTGCCATGACCATCAACAAATCACAAGGACAAACCATGGACAAGGTTGGCATCTACCTATCTGAGCCCGTTTTTGGACATGAACAACTTTAGGTGGCCTTCTCACAACTTTGACGTTCATCTGACGTTAAAGTTAAGGTCATAAATGCTCCATGCCAAGGAAAACTCATTCAAGGACAAGACACCATCTTTACTACTAATGTTGTTTACAAAGAAATTTTCCAATAAACCTTTACACTGTGCCAAACACTTTGTTTGCTTCCTATCTGCGTCATCTACACCGTAACACTGTGCTATATCTCATTCATACATCATGCTCTTTGTAATTTCCCAACACCAGGGGTTGGCGAGCGAAGCGAGCAGGGGGCGGAGCCCCCTAGTTTTATATCAAATGTAAAAACTTGTAAAAATGTTAAAAAAAAAAATATATTTTTTTTTTCCCTACAGGTCGTCAATTATTCTTTCCTTTGTCTGGTATACTTCTGTTTAACAGAAATGGTTTGCAGCTCTACTCAATGTGCCAATAAAATATATATATTAATTAAAATGAAAGTCAAGCTGTTATAAAAGTTTATGGTACCAGATGTTTATACTATGCTAAATGATCACTCTTTAAAAATAGCATTTCTAAGCTTATAATATTTTTAAAGCATTGCTTCTGAACATAAATAGTTACACCCTGTTTCATAGGAAATAAAAACCTCACATATATTTAACTTGTTTAATTCCTAAACCATTTTCATTTTATGTGTTTTAAAGCCTCTCCTTTGCTGTCTACCAGAATGGTTTTCCCACTTTCCCACTCTACCGCAAAAGAACCCAAACCACCCCTTACCAATCCTTCTCTTAATTAGTCTTTCGTTTGGAGTATCCATTGAGTCTTTACCTAAGTTAATTAATTTCAAATGAATTTATTGTCATCATACCTTACAGTATAGCATTGTAAAAACTAATTGTTGCTAGTCTCACTTGCCCAGAAATATGCAGCCACAATACACTTATACAAAAGACAAAACCTATGCAAATCATAAACGGGGTGATGAAAAAGCAATATATTTCAATAAGTGTGTGCCTGCATTCGATTAAAAATAAATTAATAAACATCAGATATGAGCATGTAAGATGTATTAGACAGAACAAGCAACAGTCAGCCAATGCAAGTGAATGGGGTACAATTAATGAGAATTAAGTTGGTTTCATTTGATTTGCTTAAAACAATGCCCTTTAGGGTCCAATATTATCTAAATAATTATGAAGGGCATTGTTTTGTAAATCAAAACTTCCTACTCTTTGGTCTTACCATGGTTAGAGTAAAAGACTTGTCCCACTTAGTCTTTTTCAGAGTAGATTGTTTCTTACTATTTTAATAGATCTCTGCAAAATTGCTATATCTGACTTCAGAGAAGTAAAATGTCAATACATTGTTTATACTGAGTTCATAACTGAGGTCTTTAACATGCAAATTTAAAAAAACTTAATATTTTTTGTGTATTTTAGAATTTTTTTTTCAAGATAAGGAAAGAAAATAAAAATTTTAAATTTTGTAATTTTTGTGAAGTTTGTTTGACTCCTTGTAATTTTTGCTAAGCCCCAAAAACAGTAATGTGTCAGAATGGCAGTATGTCTAATGAATAAGATGAGTATGACTTGCTCTTTCTGTCTGCCTTTGCTGAAACCTTCCCACCCCTAATAATAATAATTCATTACATTTATATAGCGCTTTTCTCAGTACTGAAAGCGCTATCCACACAGGGAGGAACCAGGAAGTGAACCCGCAATCTTCCACAGTCTCCTTACTGCAAAGCAGCAGCACTACCACTGCGCCACCTTGCCTCTCCAACAAGCCTAAGATAGAACACTTGGGAGTCAATATCCTTTACATGCCACTAAGCATGTCTGCTTTTGTTTCTATGCATTACATTGTTTCCTTTCTTTATAAACTTTCAGCATAGAACCAGTCACAAATAGTAAATGAGATAACTGCAATATTAAGTTTTTAATATATTAAACCTTTTTTGTTTCTGACATAGATTGGCTTACCAGAGAAATGATGATGATGAGGAAGAAGCCGCTCGCGAAAGACGCCGCAGGGCTCGTCAGGAAAGATTACGCAACAAAGATGATGATGAGCCAACCATCCTGAACACAGACAAGGCTGAGGTCAATAATCAGAACAGGTATTTATTTGCAGTGCCATATATTATCTAGAATAAATTGTTTGGACTTATTCCACAGATAAATCTGACCAAAAAACAATTAACATCACTGACACTGACCATACATAAAGGTAAATAACATCATGGCCTTACCTAAACACCGTCTTTAACTGAAAAAGTAACAAAGTTAAGGTTAATAAAGAGTGGGCCTCCACAGTACACTGCAGAAGGAAGTGTAACAATAAAATATCAGATTTTATGTTAGACGTGAATACCTATTTTCTGTAACAATATAGAAGGTATATACACAGTGTTGTGAAATATTGTTTTATGGTGAAAAGGATTTTGGGGATATCTGTCCTTAAAACATAGCCCCTTTTCTAATGGGAAGATTTTTTTTAATGTGGGCCCACAGAATAATTTTTATTCTCCTTCATTAATTTAGGTTACCTATTGTTATACTAACCAATATTTGGATATATAAATTTCACAGTTACAATGTACTTGCTGCCAGGACTTTGGTCCACCATGTTACTGTCAGTAGTTCCTTCAGACTTCATTCAGGTATGACTGTTACTATAGCCTTCCTATTGGGGAGTTTTCTCTCTCCTCATCACTGATTGACTTAGATAAGAAAGCAAATTAGTTCTCAGTCACTGGCTGTTAAACAGAGAAAACATGACAGCATGAAAGTAGCCTATAATTAATTTAAATCTTTAAACATTATTCAAATGGTGTCATAATCAAAATAAAAAAAAATTGTGATAGTGTACACCATATAACCTGGTACTTATACACTGTAGCTGTTTAGTTCTTCCATGCGGCTCTTCTTGCTTTGCTCGAAATGTTGGCAATAACTCAGAACATTCTTGATTTGACTTCCCTCTCCTCCTCATTTCTGCACTTCAGTAATTTCTTTTACTAATCTTGTAAAGATCTAGGTCCATAAAACTAAAATCATTTTTCCAAAATAACAGCATTCTTGCATAAGTTAGAAACACTTTTTAAACCATTTGTACATTATGGTAGTAGTACTGTATTATATATTTAATTTTAATTTTAAAATAAATACTTATTTTCTATCAACATAAACATGGACAAGCAATACCTTAGACTTGCAAAACTGCAGAGCTTTTTACACTTTCTACTTAAAGTAATTATCACAATATTCAGGTAATTTTAAAGCAAACACAAAATCATTAATAGACAAGGTACAATTTTCAGTGGACAAGTAACATAACAAGTTGTTTTAATATGACCAGTTGTTTCACAGTACATTCTTTAGATATGTAGCAGCAGGAAACTACAAGGTTACATTCTAAAGTCAAAATGGCTATATAGGGCTTAATAAAGTTTTTTTATTGGAAAGTTATAGAAATGGTATTTCTAAGTGATTTTACTTTCACAATTCAAGATCATGTTGTGAGTTTGACAAGCAATAATGAAAAAGCTTAGTATGAATGTGCTTTATGATGAACTGGCGTCACATCTATGACTACAGTATTTTTTGCTTTGCTAGTCTGCTGCTACAGGGTGGAATTATGGCAGGGGATGGGGCCACAGCGTTTCACAGTTGAGATTTGAAGTAGGTGAAATAATTATTTTTTTAATTAGTATATCAGCAATGGTAAAATATTAACTGGACCCCAAGATTTCCTGGGGCTGATTGCAATAGTTTTAGACTCCAACAAAAAAGTTAGAAAGTGTTTCATCAGTCAGGTAATCATAGATATCTGGGATAAGCTACCAAGCATTATTGCAGATAAAAGTTCTCTGTGGACTTTAAAATCCTGATTTTTAAAGTTTAATCAAATTTGGATACATGAGCTAGACAGTTTGACGAAAAGAATCATCAAAGCTTTTCTTATGCTCTTACTCAAAATGTGCAACACAAGATCACCAGTGTGGGGACTGTAAAAACAGTCTGAATACCTGTACACAGTAGCTGTTTTTCTCTCCTTTCTGTTGTGTTTTACTGTTATGTAATATGACTTTCTGTGGTACATGTCTAAGACAGGTTGAAATCCAAGTAATCAACATAGACGTTAGCGTTAACATTTACAGTGCACCACTATGTCTCTATTGTATGCCATTTGGTATGGGATTTGCAAAAGCAACATTAATGTTTGTTATGCACTGTCTATTGGAATGTCAAAAGCAGTGCATTTTATTACTAAAAATGTTTGTGATGTGCCATGTTTTGGAAAGACGGTGACTTAGCAACTGGATGGACACAGTCAGACACACAGACATTTATCCTTTTATTAAAGTAGATATGAGTTTGGTTGGCTGCCTCTTGTACCTTAAATGTGCTGTTTTTAAATATATAAGTAGTTTGCATTTAGTGCAAGAATGAATTGACATCTGCACACTGTAAATACACAAATTATTTTTTATCTATCGACTGTTTTTCTGTAATTCTACTATAGAGCTTTCATCTGTACAGCAAATAATCTGAAACCTTGTTTGCTTATGCCTCAATTATTTATGATAAATATCCTGTAATTATAAAGGCTAAAGAGAATTTAATATTATTTTTGGTTATAGCAAATAAAATGACCACTCTTGCAGTTCAACAGTCAATAAGTAACTAGTCCTAAAATCTTGCAAGATATAAAGAAAATTGATCAGTGAAACCCAAAATAATTTTCAGCCTGAATTTAATTTCCCTAACTATTTTTCTTTCTGTTAGAAGGGTTACAGTATACTACTTGTAAAAATGAAAGAAGAACTAATGGGTTAACCTGTAGTTAAATTCATACTTGCAAACATAATTTTGGTTTTGTTGATATTAAGGTTGCTTTGAGATTGTCTAGTAAGGAAATTGGAGTGAGGTTCAAAATATTTATAGTTTTAAGATTACATAATTGCACATTTGTAGACCTGGAGCACAAATAACTTATCTAAATATTGAATATTAGAAATGAGAACAAATAATGTATTTAACTGACTTTTATGTAAAGGAATGCACAATATCATTATCTGCAGAAAGTTTTATTTTGACATAAGCAAAATATGTATTCTTACATGATTTCTGAATTATTTTAGTCTGACTGAAGATGAACCTAAAAACGCCAAAGAAACAACAGCAACAACAGAGGAAGACTCAGCTCTACTAGAAAAACTGGCCAGACGAGAAGAAAGACGTCAAAAAAGGCTGCAGGAAGCCATGGAGAGACAAAGGGAGTTTGATCCCACCATTAGTGATCATACAGTGACAACTACAGAAGAGATTGTTGAGGTGAGAAGAGGCCGCTATGGAGAGGAAGATGTCGAGGAGAAAACAGAGATAAAGACTTACCAATATAATGACTGGAGAGAGAAGGAAGAAGAGAAAAGGGAAGAGGAGAAAGTTGAAGAACCAGTTCAGGAGGAGGAAGAAGAAGAAGCAGAAGAAGAAGAACAGGTTGAAGAGGAACCCCAGGAAAAAATCATAGAAGAGATGAAGGAAGAAATTGAAGAAAATCAGAAGCTTTTCCGTCTTAGAGAGGAGGTTGGTCATGAGATTTGAAAATATCTTCACATGGGGCTGTTTGTAATGATAATTTATATTGTGGCATGTTACCATTACTGTTGAGTTTTTATGTAGCCAAAATGATAAGGTAAACATAGTTAAGCTCAAATTAAGAATGTAACATTATTACCAAGGGGAGCTGAATGAAGCATTCAATCAGTTTATTAGCAATAAGCTATTTATGTTCCCTTATTAAGCCATTTCTCAGCAAAATGCAGTTGTGCTTTTATTATTAGAGTTGCTTTTATTGTGCTATTTATTATTAGAGTTGCATCTAATATTTAGTTTTTTCTTTGCAATAACATCAAAATGATATGCCCGATTGACCATTGGGTAACATATTGTACTGGGCTTATGTTTTGGAATATAATATTTGACTGTCATATAACTAATCCTAAAAGATCAAATGGGGTTTATTAAGGAGTATCACAGAGAGATTTAGTGAACAGGTAAGATGGGATAGACATTTATTTTTGAGAGGTAGTATAGCCTTAAAATGGCCTGAAGAATACCTTGATGAAGAGTTTAGTTTGAAATAGATTTGAAATTTGGTCTCCCATGTTCAATGTTCTTTTTTTCATAAAATCTTATATGACGTTTTTTCCACTGTCAAAAGCTCCCACCATATTCATGAAGCATGTGAATTACTCCTCATTAAATTTGTTTTGTTTCACACAGATTTCATTACAGCTATCTATTCTCTTGTTATCCAATTTTTCTTAAGTTGAAATTTTATTTTACTAATGAAGTAATTTATCAAACACCTTAAGCATTGTGAAATATAACTGGTATGTTTTTCACATTCTAGAAATAATGATTTGATATTCATCTTTCTTGTATATATCTTTGCTTACTCCTAACCACTTCTTTCTATATTTATTTCAGTGTTTCTTTATTAGTTATGCAAGGCTACCAGGTATTCTGTACCATCCACTGCTTGGAATGTATACTGAATAGCTGAATCACATTATGGTATGGCAACTGCACTATGTTGGACCAAAAGTCCTTATAGCAAGCATATTGTGAAAATGGTTTAGTTAATTACTAGGGCATGTGCAAGTCAAAGTCAAATGGTGCCTGAGGAAAGCAATCGCCATTTCCCAACATACCCAAACAACAGACTGTTTGTCCCCACATTGTCTAGCAAATGATTTCAAAGTTCCAGTGATTTACCAATTTTAGACCCATTCTATTAAAGGATATGTTTATTTTTCAAGTCAAAGTTATTTCTTGACAATCTTAGTTTATATTAATTTGCCACATGAAACTGTGTTCTAAAGTGAAGAAATATTTTATAATTGTATATAATACTAGGGGATTTGCCCCCTGCTTGCTTCGCTCGCCAACGGCGGCCTGCGCTATGCGCCAGCCACTTCGCATCTGTGCTGCTGCAGTGCTGCGTGATCTGCATCTCGCACGGCACTTCAAACATTTAAAATCCTGTACAGCAGCTGTCCTTCGGTCTCACTGCCTTGTCTCTACGACATTCTACTTTGTCATCTCTTTGTCTTTTATTTCCTGCCCCGGGCGTGATTAAATCTCTTGGCACAAAATCTCTTGATATTTTTAAGTTTATAATTTAAAAACCTAATAAGAATCTGAAAATCTAACAACAGCACATTAAATTTCGATAAATTTTGAAAGGAATTATACCATACATATATATGTAGGTTTTAAAGCGTGACAAAAAGTCCAATAAAGTCGTTGTGCAAAATCGTTGCACTTTTAGGCTTAGGATTTTATATACAGTATATATAAATATATATATATAAGAGAGAGAGAGTAGATATGTATAATATAATATTCATACTTTTGAAGCAGCAAAGGTTTCAACTTAGGTAAACATGCCATCCCTATTTCTGTGGCATGACTATATCAACATAAACTCGACGTAACACATTTTATCATAGATTCTTGGTACCATTTTCTTGAGGTAAGGATATGTTTCCTGTTTGCTCATCTGCTTGCAGTGGCAGTCTGGGTAAAGTCTTGACACGTACCCTGGGCATACCCCTAATTCTGGAACACATATTGAATCATTCAAAGCTTATTTATTTAAGCCATTCAGAAAAAAAATTCTTGTATTTCGCATTAAAAATTGTGTTATTTTGCAGATACAGTATATTGCCTGTTGCTGCCAGCATCATCATGTTCACATTTGATTCAGCAGTCTAGTGACAGAGAGGTGGAGTACACATGTAGCATGCAATCGAGTAACAAGATCTGTAGATGTTATAGTCATACATTTAGTTTTAGTCAGGTTAAACCGTAGTAATTTTTAGATGTTTTTACATAGGCAGAGTGGTAGCACATACTGTAGCTGTCATTCCTGCCTCACTGCACTTTGGAGTGCATGGAGTTTGCACATTCTCCATGTGTATTTACCGATTTATTGGTATCAGTCAGTGTATTTTGCTGTGGAAGATTGCCTGTTTTAACTGAAAATGTGTCAGTAATACATGTCAATTTTCCAAAAAAAATTTAATCTTTCATGTGCTGTGAAGTAATTATACCTGTCCCCTTTTACCAGGTATAAAGCCTTGTTATGTATGGAAGCATAAAGGCTGTGAGTGATCACAAAATCACACAGGAAGTGCCGCAATGGGCTTTAACAGGCCCTGCCTTTTGAAAGCCCCCCAGCCTTGACTCTCTAAGAAGACAAGGAAAAATTCCCAAAAAAAAACCTAGTAGGGAAAAAATGGAAGAAACCTTGGGAAAGGTAGTTCAAAGAGAGACCCCTTTCCAGGTAGGTTGGGTGTGCAGTGGGTGTCAAAAGAAGGGGGTCAATACAATACAATACACAGAACAGAACAAATCTTCAATAAAAAATAACATTTTTTTTAGAAGAACGGAGCAGACAGTAGATGATATCACATAATAAAATTTAGATAATTTTAGACTCCTGGAGACCTCATCCATCAAGCTGCCTCCCCCATTTGGCCATTCCACGGCTGAAACAGTGTTGGGCCAGCCAATCCGATGAAAGGACCCCTCTTTCTCACAATTCCTGCGATCCTCCATCAGGGATGACTTTACCTTAGGCAGGCAAAACAACTTGCAGGTGGGCCGTGGCACCAAGTGCCACATTTGAGTACCGAGAAGAGAAACCGAATAGGTGAGGGTTAGTATCCAATTCTAACTATCATATTACTTATGTTTTAGTGCTAATGACTAACAACAGAGATGCAGTATGTACAGTTAATCAGCAGCTCTAGTCAGGATATGCTAAACTGAAGTAATGAGTCTTCAGCCAGGATTTAAAAGCTGAGACCGAAGGGGCATCTCTTATAGTAGCAGGCAGACCATTCCACAGTTTAGGGGCCCTGTAACTAAAAGCTCGACCTCCCATTGTTATTTTATTAATCCTTGGAACCATAAGTATACCAGCATCTTGAGATCTTAATGTACGCTCTGGTTTGTAAGTCATGATAAGTTCAGACAAGTAAGCTGGACCTCAGCCATTTAATGCTTTATATGTTAAAAGAAGGATTTTGAAATCTGCCCTAAACTTAACCGTGAGCCAGTGTAAGGATTTAAGAACTGGAGTTATGTGTTCGTATTTTCTTGTTCTTGTAATAATTCTTGCAGCCGCATTTTGTATTAACTGGAGGCTGTATAAAGAACAGTTTGAACATCCAGTGAACACTGCATTGCAGTAGTCAATCCTACTAGAGATGAATGCATGAGTTAATTTCTCAGAATCCTGTTTATTTAGAAAGCGCCTTAATTTCCTAACATTTTTAAGATGGAAGAAACATGTTTTGGACAACTTTGTAATATGCGCTTTAATTGACATGCTAGAGTCAAAGATAACTCCTAGATTGTGGGCTGATTCAGTAAAATTAATTGGGATTCCAACTGAGTTAAAAGATGACAAAATATTGTTATGATCAGCGTCATTCCCTCCAACAATTAACATCTCTGTTTTATCTGTATTTAAAGACAAGTAGTTCTCATTCATCCACTCCTTTAATTCGCTAACACAACTAATTAAAGACAACATCGGAGAAACTTCATCTGATTTAAATGAAAGGTATAACTGGGTGTCATCTGCATATGAGTGAAAATTAACATTATGTTTCCTAATGATAGATCCCAGTGGAAGCATGTAAAGTGAAAACAGTAGAGGTCCCAGTACAGAGCCCTGCGGGACACCATATTGAACTTCTGTGTATAATGATGGAGTACTGTCAGCACATTTCTGTACATATTGGAATCGTTTTGATAAATAAGAGCTAAACCAAGCGAGCACGGTGCCTGTAAGCCCAACATCATTTCCTAGCCTGTGTAGTAAAATAGAATGGTCGATGGTGTCAAATGCTGCACTTAAGTCCAACAACATAATTACAGTGGAGTTTCCTTCATCGGAGGATATCAGAATGTCGTTTACAACCCGCGTTAGTGCCGTTTCTGTACTATGACCAGTGCGAAAACCAGACTGGAATTTCTCAAATAAATTGTAATGCGTAAGGTGTGACTGAAGCTGATTGGTGACTACTTTTTCTAGTATTTTGGAGAGAAACAGTAGATTTGAAATAGGCCTATAATTATTTAGTATGTGTGGGTCTAGGTCTGACTTTTTAAGTAATGGTTTAATGACTGACACTTTTAGTGTATCAGGTACTGTGCCATGCAATAATGAACTACTGATAATGTTTAGAATAGACGCTGCAAGAACATTCATTGCACTTTTTACTAGTTTTGTTGGCACTGGATCTAGGGAACAAGTAGTGGGCTTCATTTTAGAAATTAAAGTTAAAATTACTAAAGTGCTGAGTGCAATGTGAGACAGGGTCTGCTAAGCCAGTATTTGGTTTGTAGTGTGATGCAGAGATCTGGGATCTTATGTTTTTAATTTTCTCATTGAAGAAGTTCATAAAGTCTGTACTGCTAATATCTGTTGGTATTTTGCACTGTTGATCTGAATTTCCATTTGTTAATTTAGCCACTGTTCTAAACAGTACCCGAGGATTTTTATTATTGTTATCTATTAATGTAGAATAGTATTCTGAGCGAGCTTTAAAGAGGGCTTTTTTATATTTATTAACCCTCTCTGTCCATGCAATTTGAAAGACATGTAGCTTTGTTGTTCTCCATCTGCGCTCCAGTTTTCGACACTGTAATTTAAGAGCTCAAGTGTTTTCATTAAACCAGGGAGAGTTTCTATGTGCTTTGATCACTTTTGTTTTAAGGGGAGTCACTGTGTCCAGAGCATCTCTCAAGGTCACATTATAATGTGATGTTAGCTGATCTAAATTGTTTTCCACATTTACATTTGATGTTAACTGATCTGAATGGTTTTCTGCAGTTACACTCGACTTACTCAAAGTATCTATAAATTTTGAAGCAGAATTACAATCTAGATGTCGCTCTTGTTTTTTTTAATCTGGGAGTGTGTTGACAAGGGCAGGACTAAATCAAATGTAATGAAGTAGTGATCGGAAATAACTTCATTTAATGGAGTGATATTTAAATTTTGAATTTCAACTTTGTAAGTTATAATTAAATCTAATGTGTGGTTATGATTATGAGCTGGACCTTTGACAATCTGACAAAATCCTACTGAATTTAACAAATAAGTAAAACATTTGCTAAAAGTGTCAGTTTCCACATCAATGTGTACATTAAAATCCCCCATCAGTACTACGTGATCATAATTTATAGCCAAATTAGATAGAAGGTTGCTAAATTCAGTCATGAACAATGAATACAGCCCTGGTGGTCTGTAGACTAGCACTATAATTGTGCTGGAATCTGTTTTAATATTTAAAATGAATGCCTCAAAGGATGTAAAGTTGCCTAAATTTTTAGAAGTAACAGCACTTGGAGATGTATTTTTGAGAAGGAAAGTATACACTACAGGGAACCATGCTCCTGGGACTGAAAGCGTGCCATAGTGGAAGACAAGACAAGACAAGCCACACACATTTGATTGCTTTTTGTTTTTTTTTCCTTCCTAAAATGATATAGATGTGCTGTTTTGCAGTATGTGTGAAATCTCAAGAAAGGGATCAATAGTTGATACACTCTTGGCTTGAAAAATGGATCTACTGTATTCAGCAATTTTAAAGTTCTTGGTTTTATGTTTGAACCCTATATCGTTCAATACCATTTTAATTTGCAAAAGCAGACTAGGTATTTTGTAAAATTTGCAAAAGCTTCACTTTAGAGCATACTTTCATGAGGCAAATTAATATATGCCATTACTAAAAAGTTTTGACTTGAAAAATGTCAAAGTTATCTGTTAAGCTCATAAAATAAACATGTCTGCTTAACATGGTCTGTGACCAAAAACATTCATTGTGCTTTACACTGCCAATATATCTGTACTACTTATTCAACCTACAGTACCGACTTGTGCTATGTCACAATAGACTTCATTCTTAGATATTTGCTGCTATAGATCATCCTGTATCTTAGCTACTTGCATTGTTAAATTATTAACTTGTTCTGTCTGGTACATGTATCTGGTACATATTGACTGTTTGGAAATCTGTTTTTGTTGAATATTTATTGTGGCCTCTGTGTACTGTTACTACAATATTTTCTATTGTCACTGTATGGTCAATGATTCCACACCAGTGGGATAAGCAAAACATGCATTTCATTCAGGAATACATTTCATTCAACTCATGTTTAATGACAGTGAATTGATATAAAATTAATTTAATTGAAATGACATTCTATGACCAACTATAATCCAAAAAAGTCAGCAGCCCCAATATGAGATGAAGGTCCTATTTGTTTTACGTTATTTTTTTCTCTGAAGTTCCTGAAATTGTAGAGACACTTTGTGAGATTTAAAATCTGATGGAGTCCTGATGGTTTGTCATATATTAACCAGACCTCTTCAATTAACAAGTTCTCATTGCCCTGTAACATTGCCCTGACAATTCACCGTCAAATGGTTAGACCCTGTAAGATATAAGCATATACCTTCTTTCCTGCATTCTTTTTAGTTGACCCCTGATTTTCCACTTGTATTGACAGTGCCACATCCCTTACACTTCATTAGTGCCTTCAGTGTACTTTGATTTCTTTTTTCTGTTAAGAATTTCATGCCTGACATTTTATTCTTTATTTGCTCAGAATAACTGAAATGAAAGTGTTTTCCTTCCACTCATTCAGGTGATACAATTTTAAAGTGTATAATGTACACTTCATAAAATGGGTACTTGTTTTACAGCAGTGGAAGTTACAGTATGTTCTGTAGGTTTTTCACTGGGATCTTGAGAACCCCAATGATGCTTTAGGTTTTCCACTGGGATCTTGAGAACCCCATTAATGCATTCCACAATGTTTGTCATAATTTAATTTTGTTTAAAATAAAATAGGAATAATTAAAATATTATCAACAGCTATTAAGAGTGTTGTCTTAATGTATGCTATTAATACACAGCTGCCAGTTTTCTCCTGTAGTACTTTAATTCTGATCAGGAAGTTGTACAGTAAATGTCACAATTACATCATTTAACGATCATACTATTCCTAGTTCACATTTAAAACCAAATCATTCGTAGGTTTTCTTTTGATGATACACTGATTTATGTCAAATTCTTCAATTTCCCTGTCCATTTTTTGCTTCCTTGACTACGCAGCCTCCACACCATGAGTAAACAGGTGTGTGTGTGATATGTCAGTTTTGTTGGCCTGGCATATGGTTGCTAAACCTGTATTTGTTCAGGATTTTTTCTTTTCTTTTTTTTATGTTTTTTGATGAGGAACTTGTATTATGGTGCTATATTATTGTCCTCTACTTAAATTGTTTTTTTATATATTTTCAATAATGTGCCAACTGTCAGTTTTAAAGATACAGAATGTAAAACATTAATTATTTTAGCTGTACTGGTACCATTCTGCAGGTGCTACACAATACTGGCCTTGAACTCTTTCAACTATAATCTTGGTCAGATTGGCTGCCAGGACCAATTCTTGACCTTGACCTGCCCCATATTACTAGAGCAGGTTTAGGTCTTGCCACAGAATCTTTCAAGCTGTAGTATGTGATGCTGTGATTCCCATCTTCAAAACCAAACTCACTGAAATCAAATAACTTGAGAAATCAAAAAATAAATGAGGCATAGCAGTGTGAGGAGAAAGCTGCTGTGGCCTCTTTTAATGTCTTGATTAGATAAACTGTGGTAATCCCATGGGGAAATTCAAAAGTATACAGCAACAGAAACATAAAAATACAGACTCAGAGAACCGATCAAACAATCAATAAATAAACTTCATAAGTACATCAGGTGGAAGCATTGAATTGCCTGATAGTAGGTGGCAGAAAACACACCCAGAGGTGGTGCTTAGCAAGCAGTGGTGGAATGAACCTTTTGCTAAAAGTGCCCCAAGAGGAGGAGATGGAGGGGACTTTTTAATGTCTTTCATTTTTATTTAATGTCTAAAAAGTAAGTAAATCACTAGTTCATACACAATTCTGATGATGCTGCAATTGAAATTACAGATAAAGTAAAATTCAAGGTAGATTGAAGTATAGTATTGTAAAAGATAACTGTAAAGTGTAATAATGCAGCAATAAATAAACTTGAGTATGACTTGAGATCAAGAAAGGAAGCGTTTGAAATAAGTCTGTCGTCCTTTCTAATGTTTAAAGTTTACTTAAATAAATTTTCCATTCATAACACATATATTCTGTGCAGTTAATGTTACCAAGTAATAAGGAAGAGTAGTCAGAGAAAAAAATGTAATGGAAAGGTCATCTGCTTAATATTGGCATTTCTAGCATACTGTTATATCATGTTTGAGAATGAAAACTCCAAAGTTGCAAATAGAGTCGAGATTCAACAGAAAATTTGCGTAATTCCTTGCCTGAAAAAAAGATATATTTATATATATTTTTTGCTATTCAAATACCACAGAGACTAACCTCAATAAGTCAAAGTCTCTTGATACCTAATCAAAACGCTAATTAAAGTAAGGATGTGCAAAATTAATAGTGACTTGAAAGAAAGACAATATTGGATATTGTTACTGGCTGAGAATGCCTGACAAGTGTTGAGCATACTAAATGACAAATCCTTGAGGATCCTATTCACAAATGCTGCCGGGCTCAAATTGTCTCATTTTTATCCATGGGTGTTATTAGATTTGGTTATTGTAGTTTAGAGAAACATCTCTCTTTTTGTTGAAGAATTTGAGGAGGACTTCCTGCATTTTAGAACTGCTATATTAGAAAATGTCATGTTTGAAGCTGTTCATCTCCTAAGTCTTTGTGGGTTTTAGTATTTGAAACTGTAAATGTGTTATTTGGCAGTCTTAGTGAGGTGTGATTTTGCCAGACAGCATTTTCTAGATGGCTAGTTTTTGATTAATGCATTTTGGTCAATGTATTCTATTGCATATACTGTATTCTCTTTTGATCAATATATTCTATATTCAGTATTTTCAATTTTCTCTGTTTTTCTTTATGCATTTTCAAATTCAGTTTTTTACTCTTGTAATTTATAACACATTTTTGTTTTTCTGCAGAGATTAGCTGAATTCCTGTTTGTGTTTTTAGACTATCATTTTGTAGATTTTGTTGTGCTACAACACAATTGAATTTCTTTCTTTTCCGTTTTTTACAATTGCATAGTGTGCAAAGTTAAAGATAAAGTCGAGAATGTTAATATTAAGCAGAATAAAAGTGTTTGCTTAGAGTAGAGTTTCTTTAATGATTCCTATTTTTCCTATTTCTTTTTGTTTGCAGAAGATGAATGAAAAGCCAAAAAGATCTTTTATGAGAGAGGAGGTAAGGAACTGTGAAAGGTAAATAATAAAATATTGATATGTTATCAAAGACATACAGTCTGATAAAAAAGATTTATACCACTTTAGTTTTTGTTTTTTACTTAACTAGGTATACGGTATATAATTTTCATCAAATAGTAATAGCGGATAACAGGAAACACATTTTGCAGATAATCTGCAGACATTCTTCTTTTTCATAATTTATTATTGATACAGCTTCAGCCATAAAAAATATAAATATGTAAACAAAGTATATAGATAGACCTTCTAAAGCTGTGTAAAAGAAAAGAAGTCATAATCAAATTTCTGCTTCATTTATACAAACAAACGTTAAAGTGGTATGTAGATAAATTATCAGATAAGATGATAGTTTGAATATTAACTCTGATGGGTATCAAAAGCCAGAGCCTGGATCGTGTACTTGCACATACAAACAGTCTGGGTAAGAAATACTCCAGAGACTGCTATTTTTCCGTACATAATTCGAAGTCATCACAATTATGGATCAAGTTTCTTTACGACTATAAATACACACATATGTCTGTATCCTCTTGTTGACAGCTGTTAATTAGGGCATATGATAAAACAACGGGTAGAGATCCTAGTTGCAGCAATCAGTGTGTCATTGTTTCTTTTAATTTAAGTCACTGTTAGATTATCTGGCCAGAAATATTTCAGCAATATCTATAAATATTAATAATCTTTGCATGTAATTACCCAGTTGTGATTATCTGTTTATTTTATATGTTGTTCCATGTCTCATCTTCCTTCATTTTTGGAACCTGTAATTAAAGCAGTTTGAAATACAGAATTTTCCTAAATTTATGTCATGTAATTTTTCTTTCTTTTTTGGGTAGCTCTTATTATAAAGTTCTACATTTTTCTGTTTCTATTATGATAGTACTTGTTTCCTTTTGGATGATTAAATCAATTTATCATGTTTCCTGAAGATAATAAATAACTGCATCAGTCATGTAAAGTGTCTCCTAGCTGAGTGATTAATTCATGCAGGTACTCTGTGTAGCAGCAGAAATTATTTTTTGAATCAGTACATTTATCTTGAATATGAAGTGTCTCTTAAAAATAGCACTGCTTCAGTGATCTAAACCTTTGGTTTGGTTTAATGCTGTAGAACTTTAGCTGCTATTGCTCATTGTGAAGTGCTTAGGCATCAGAATTCTGAAGTTAGCTATGTTACTTAGACTGCAAACAGCAGTTTAGTATGGATTGATAGTCTACTACAAGGGTTCCTAAAAGTTTTTAAGCCAAAGCCCCCCAAATGTCGTACCTCCTGGTCAGGGTCCCCTTCACTAATATAAACTCAATACTACAAAGCAGAATATGATCTTGGATTGTTGGTTAATAATAGTCACACTGCACGGTTTTGGATAATAATAGACTTGTTAATCAAAGTAAATGCTTAACTACAATAGACTACTGAAACATATGTAATCAAATGTTGTGTGATATTTCTACGCTAGGGTTTTTCAACCTTTTTTCTTGGAATACTCCCTCCAAAAGATAAATGTTTCAAGATACCACTTTTTGTTTTGACTTAAATTGTTCAGTACTGAACATTTAGGCCAAACAACAATGTGATGTTTCTCCTATTCCCGATCCCTAATTCTGTGTTTTGAGATTTTAACAAGTGATTAATGGTAGTTTTTTGTGTGGGTCTTTTAATTTTTCTTATGTAAGAAATATTTTTTTAATATTATTTTATGTAAGAACAATAGTGTGGCTTATTAGGTAAAAAAAATAGAAAGCCAAACCTTTCCATACTTTTAATGTACAAAAATTACTAAGTTACTTATTACTTCAGGAAGATCACTCAAAGTCAATGTGAAGGCTACACAATTCTGCTTCGAGGTTCTCCCTTTTCCTGTATTAAGTTTTTTAGGGAAGTATGATGGTTGCCATGAACATTGGCAACTCTGTCCAAAACAAAAGCTTTAAACTGGTGATTTATATTATTTAGCACTGAAATAAAATGTTAGGTATTAATTATAGTCGATAACATTCATCGTTTCTCATTTTATATTCTGCATTAGTCTGACAGTTTCTACAACTTTTATAAAAATGATGGCAAACTAAAAATGTTTACTGAGCTAAAATATTAGTGGATATTGATGAACAAAATGTTGTTTGATTATACCTGAGAAAGAGAGAAAGATGGAAATACAGTGCAAACTTCTCGTTGGGAAATGGGTGGGGATGAGAAAGACAGCACTAACCTTTTATGATGCTCTTTTTTCACAAAAAATCCCTTGGTATTGGTGCGAGGTGAGCTTACCATATTTTGGAAGTGTGAAACTGTACTGGAAAGCCATCACAGAGTCATCTAATTTGTCATCCACAGTTGCCACATGTAATCACAGTTACTAGTCATGTAATCTGACATCCTCAGGCAGCGAAATCAGCAACTGCAGTCATCAAATTTGACATCCACTCCAAATAGAAGTTGTCTATGCAAAGAGCTGACAGAACTGGAAGAGTCACACAGTGAACCCATAGGAGAGAAGTAGAAAAAAAAACATTGGCACCAATGTGTAGCTATTATTTTTTTAATGTTATTACACTGTATCATCAATTATACAGTAATTATGAAAGTGACCTTTGCATTAGTATTTTTTAAATGAATACATACATATTTTTGGTTAATCTTTTTTATTCTTTATAATTTTAATAGGAAGCAATTGAAGAAAAACCAAAGAAGCCTCTTCTGCAAGAAGAGGTAAGAACATTTCTTTAAAAATAATTTAGATAAAAATAATAAAATAGGGTTGGCAGTATAAACAGAGTACAGTGGATGTTTTATTTTAACTTCACCAAACTTAGCTTATTTCAGCTATGCATTATTTTTAATAGAGAGTATCACAGTGGGCTTACAAGTGGATGTGTGCTTCTTGAGAATAAACCAAATTATTTTGTGATATGCTGTGGAAGGCACTATAAGAGTATCAGATTCTGTGGCTGCTGTTCATTTTCAAATTTACTGTATTTTCATGTGTAAAGAATTAATTGAAATTCTTTTGTCTTAGTACTTCTAGAGTGATATGTATGATTCCATTTATTGCATGTTTGATACACCACCAAGTGTGTGTCTCATCTTTTTTTTCTATTAAGGCTTGGAGAGTATCCAGTTTGGTAACCCAAGGTTTTCATCTCTGCTCTGTCCAGATGATGTGATCCTCTTGGTATTTTCAGACTAGGAACTCTGATACTCTGATGGACAGTTTGCAACTGAGTGAATTATACTTCATTTGAGAATTAGCATTGGATGTTATGTTCTATTCCCTGAAATTAGTAAATCGCTCTCTGTAAATATAGTGTGAACAGTAGCCCCAAGCAAAGTAATTCACGTACCTCATGGTCTTGTTCACTTTTGAGGTGATTGTGAAATTGAGTAAATGAATAAATGATGCAGCAGCATCAGTTTTGTAGATAATATACTGGCCTATGGTGGTGAAGCAAGAGTGTAGTCCTCAGATGAAGCTTTTTATTAATTGCTTGGTGTCTACACCTAGTCTCACCATTTTTGTTGTGAGCCCTGGATAATGACATAAATGAGATTATGAGCACATTTAGCTCAGGGTTCCTAATTAGGGTTGCTGGGCTCACAGTCCATTGTACGTGTTTCTGCGGCAAACTCATCAGAAAAAATAGAAAATTAACTGAAGTTCATCACTTCTTCCCTGACCCTGTCTTACTCTGTCCACATCAGTTTTCGCAAGGTACTGTGGTTGGTTCCACATATTTAGTGATATATATGTTAGGTCAGTTGGCATCTTAAAACTGACCTGGTGTTCCTGAATTCAGGGTGTGCTTCAGGTTGTCTGCAATGTCGTGGCTTCCTATTTAAGGATGTTTACAGTCTTGCAACAGTTGTTAAATCATTTGGCAACAGGTCCCTTTGGCTTTATAATGGAAATTTGAATGCTCATAAAATGAATAAATAGATAAAATAAATGTCTTTTCCAAAAGGTAATTGAAGAAAAACCAAAGAGGTCTTACTTGAGGGATGAGGTAAGGAAAAAATATTTTTTTAACACTAGAATTTCTGTAGCCTACGAAAAAATTTGTAATCCCGGCCCACCTTAAATCCCTTTGTTCCTCTCCATTTAACATATTTTGTTTTGTAAATGTGTCGATTACCACAAGCAGCATCCCGCCCAACAACACCCCAAACTGGCCACAGAAAGGGCAAAAGTCTCCCCCAGCTCAAGCCTTGTTTATCGGGCAGAGAGGTACCCGGAGCTGTATTGGGTAAATAATATATCGTTATTTGGAACACATGCATTTCATGTGTGTTCCGTGTCTACAAAGATCTGTGTAAGTGTAGGATGACAGGAAATGCCAGAAATATTGAACACATACCTAAAAGACAAACATTTTTCATGTTTTAGTACTAAGACAAAATTTTGACATGAAGTGTAGAATGTGTAAGACTGAAGTCCAAATATTAAATAAGCACTTTCACAAAAGGTACAAGTATAACAAAACAAGTGTACTTTTACTCAAGAATATAACCGAAGAAAAAGAAATTGGGTGAGTGTACTTCTTTGACACAACTGCTTTGTTAGTACAGCGGTAAGAACTGCTGACTTATAACCAACAGGTCACAGGTCGATCCCAGCTGCTTCCCAAAATAAACGTTTTGAGTAGTGAGCTGCTCGTATTGTTACTATTATACAATAAAAACATTCATTTGATTTGAGTCTGTAACAGCAGGTGTATATGTATGGTACTTGTAAAGGTTAGCTTTTTTTTTTTTTTTTTTTATAATTCTGTTTCGTTCTCTCAGTTGCCTTCATGCTCCCCCCGATCTGACATTGCTGTTTTCAAATAAAGATGTGCTATAGCAGAGGTGAACTCAGATGAGGGTTAGTGTTCTACGTCAGAGAAAGAGAAAAGAATCCCTGCCCGCAAGAAACGTCTATTCACATATAAGAACAACACATCTGCACCAGACGTAAAGGATAAAGATGGCACCGTTTGGATGCAGCAACAGGTCAGGCGTTATCCTGCAAGTCAGTCTGCCCCATACCTGTCTCGCAAAGAAAAACCAGGGCTTACAGAGCTTGCCATGGTATCGGGCAATGTTCTATTTGTGATTATGTTTTGTGATGGGCTTTATATGAAAACCATATATATATTACTTATATAAAAGCCAGATCGAATGTTATTTTCCTTGATTTATTTACTTATCTTTCTACAGCATAAAGTCACACGTAAACTGCAGAGCTTCCTCTGTTTGATTGACATGGGCATGCTGACAAAGTACATGTGTACTGAAGTGACTTTAGCTGCAGGTGGATGCTCCTGTCACACCCAACACAACTGTATTTGATCTTATTTAGGAAAAGATCCCAGTTGCCCCATGGAAGAAAGACTTTCCGAGATTAAGGTCATAAAGCTTATGAAACTGTTTCTGGACAGAGGCAAAACCATAACAGTTGCGTGGAGCTGTTTCTGTTTTGAATTATAATAGCTGTTTTTAGGTTTAAGCCCCAGGTACTCTCTTTGTGGAGTTTGCAGTGATCCCTTGCTATATCACACTTCGCCTTTCGCGGCTTCACTCCATTGCGGATTTTATATGTAAGCATATTTAACTATATATCGCAGATTTTTTGCTGGTTTGCGGATTTCTGCGGACAATGGGTCTTTTAATTTCTGGTACATGCTTCCTCAGTTGGTTTGCCCAGTTGATTTCATACAAGGGACGCTATTGGCAGATGGGCTGAGAAGCTACCCAACTTACTTTTCTCTGTCTCTCTTGCGTTGACTTTCTCTGATCCTGACGTAGGGGGATTGAGCAGGGGGGCTGTTCGCACACCTAGACGATACGGACGCTCGTCTAAAAATGCTGAAAGATTATCTTCACGTTGCTATTTTTTGTGTAGCTGCTTCCTGAAACGACATGCTGCACGGTGCTTCGCATACTTAAAAGCTCGAAGGGCACATATTGATTTTTGACTGAAAAACAAACTCTGTCTCTCTCTATCTCTCCTCTCTCTCTCTCTTTCTCCCTGCTCCTGACGGAGGGGGTGTGAGCTGCCGCCTTCAACAGCTTTGTGCCGCGGTGCTTCGCATACTTAAAAGCCAAACAGCCCTATTGATTTGTTTGCTAGAGATTGTTTTCTCTATCTATGTGACATTCTGTGCTCCTGACACGCACTCCTTTGAAGAGGAAGATATGTTTGCATTCTTTTAATTGTGAGATGGAACTGTCATCTCTGTCTTGTCATGGAGCACAGTTTAAACTTTTGAAAAAGAGACAAATGTTTGTTTGCAGTGTTTGAATAATGTTCCTGTCTTTCTACAACCTCCTGTGTTTCTGCGCAAATCTGTGACCCAAGCATGACAATTTAAAAATAACCATATAAACATATGGTTTGTACTTCGCGGATTTTCTTATTTCGCGGGTGGCTCTGGAGCGCAACCCCCGCGATGGAAGAGGGATTACTGTACTTCCATTGTGCATGTGGATGTTCTCCTGGTGCTCCAGTTTCCTTCTACCATCCAAAGACATGGAGGTTAGATGGATTGCTGGTGCTAAATTTGGCCCTAGTGTGTGTGAACACACACTTTCACCTTATGATGTGATGCCTGGTGGAATAGGCTCCAGCTGCCCCCAGGACCCTGCTCTGAATAAACATATTTGCACTATGGATACACAAATATCCATTTGTTTTTTAACAATGCATTAGTTTCTCACTTTTCTCTTTTCATAATATTCATATGAGAAAATATACTTGAAAGGAAACAAAAACATTTATTTTTTTTATTATATGGCCATTGGTATTTGTGTGTTTATGACTCTGTTGTCACTATAATAATACTCTCCTTGGGTTCCAGTACAGTATGGATTTTTTAATTTGGGTCCTCATATTAGTTTAAGAACCTCTGCTTTAGTGGTTTAAAGTGCAAGTGTGATGCTGTCAGCCTGGTTTAAATGCTCAAAACTCAAGTTAAAGTAGAACCCATCTGATATATGATTTGTTTTATTTAGAGCTAAGTCATCATAATGCAATACAGTAAAAACACATTTGTATTATTTTTTTTTTTGTTTTTTTACAGTTCGATATTGAAATTGTTTTAAACAAAATATATAAACTAATATATAAACTAATAATACTAAACTAATATGTTTATCATCATAATCTGCATCATTCTTAGTTAAAATAGCACAACCTGCACTATTTTTATATTTAATACAATACACATTCAGCAGGCACACCTAATGCCATATTATGAATTAGGGAATGAATTCAAACAAATACTTTTACTTGAACAATCTTCTTCTTCTTCTTCTTCTTCTTCTTCTTTCAGTTGCTCCCGTTAGGGGTTGCCACAGCAGATCATCATCTTCCATATCTTTCTGTTACACCCATCACCTGCATGACCTCTCTCACCATATCCATAAACCTTCGCTTAGGCCTTCCTCTTTTCCTCTTCCCTGGCAGCTCTATCCTTAGCATCCTTCTCCCAATATACTCAGCATCTCTTCTCTGCACATGTCCAAACCAACTCAATCTCGCCTCTCTGACTTTGTCTCCCAACCGGCCAACTTGAGCTGACCCTCTAATGTACTCATTTCTAATCCTATCCATCCTCGTCACACCCAGTGCAAATCTTAGCATCTTTAACTCTGCTACCTCCAGCTCTGTCTCCTGCTTTCTGGTCAGTGCCACCGTCCCCAACCCATATAACATAGCTGGTCTCACTACCGTCCTGTAGACCTTCCTTTTCACTCTTGCTGATACCTGTCTGTCACATATTACTCCTGACACTCTTCTCCACCCATTCCACCCTGCATGCACTCTTTTTCACCTCTCTTCCACAATCCCCATTACTCTGTACTGTTGATCCCAAGTATTTAAACTCATCCACCTTCGCCGACTCTACTCCCTGCATCCTCACCGTTCCACTGACCTTCCTCTCATTTACACACATGTATTCTGACTTGTTCCTACTGACCTTCATTCCTCTCCTCTCTAGAGCATATCTCCACCTCTCTAGGGTCTCCTCAACCTGCTCCCTACTATTGCTACAGATCACAATGTCATCAGCAAACATCGCAGTCCACGGGGACTCCTGTCTAATCTCATCTGTCAACCTGTTCATCACCATTGCAAATAAGAAAGGACTCAGAGCTGATCCCTGATGTAATCCCACCTCCACGCTGAATGCATCCGTCCTATGCTGCTTAACTACGCTTTCCCCTGCCATCACTTTGCAGTCCTCAATCTCCTTCAGATCAACTCTTCTGCATAGGATGTAATCTACCTGTGTGCATCTTCCTCCACTCTTGTACGTAACTAGGGAATCCCGGGCTCCCGGGGATGACACAGTGCACGGGCATCTCACATGTGAACGGTTTTAGAACGAATGACACTTATTTTTAATAAAACTACTGCGATATGTTGACACAAATAAAAGACTTAACCTTATCTACAAGCAGTTCATGCTGTCAAATAAGTACATGTATCTTTAGTTGCGGTAATAAGAGCATAGAAAACACAATGTGTCCAGCGTGCGGTCGTCCATGCAAGAGCGCACCTTCGTGCAGAGTACATCAGCTGCTGAGAAAGCACGCTCTGCCTCCACTGAAGTAGGCGGCACAGTCATCAGATACTGATAGACTTGTTCTAAACAACGCCCACGCTTGCCGTTGCTCTGAAACACTGCCATTTCAACTTTTACTGATGCATCCAGTTTCTTGTCATCATTCTGTGATGGCAAGTTTCTTGGCACAGACAATGCGGATGCAACAGACTGACGCATTGCTGTTTCAAGTTGCTGTTCAAAGCTGTTGCCTGACGAAGTGCAAGCTGCAGCAATGGCGCCACCTTAATTATTTTCAACTATAACTGTTATTTCTTGATCGATTTTTACACTTTTACACGCTATATATGCAAGCTTGGCCGTTCCCATTTTCCCGGGAATTACAGCAGTTTCCCTATACGTAACCCTGCATTCCTCCCTCTTCTTAAAATATGTATTCACCACAGCCATATCCATCCTTTTGGCAAAATCCACTATTCTCTGACCTTCTTCATTCCTCTCCTTGACACCATACCTACCCATCACCTCCTCGTCTCCACTTTTCCCTTCACCAACATGCCCATTGAAATCTGCTCCAATCACCACTTTCTGTCCCTTGGGTACACTGTTCATCATTTCATCCAACTCACTCCAAAAATCTTCTTTCTCACCCATTGCACACCCAATTTGTGGTGCATATGCACTAACAACATTCATCATCACACCTTCAATTTCCAGCTTCATAATCATTACTCTGCCTGACACTCTTTTCACCTCCAAAACACTCTTGATATACTGTTCCTTCAGAATAACTCCTACCCCATTTCTCCTCCCATCCACACCATGATAAAACAATTTGAATCCACCTCCAATCCACCTGGCCTTACTTCCCTTCCATTTTGTCTCTTGCACGCAAAATATATTAACCTTCCTTCTCTCCGTCATATTTGCTAACTCTCTCCCCTTACCAGTCATACTGCCAACATTCAAAGGTCCTACCCTCAGTTCCACTCTCTTTACTTTCCTCCTCTCCTTCTGCCTCTGGACACATCTCCCCCCTCTTCTTCGGCCAACAGTAGCCCAATTTCCATCAGCACCCTGTTGGCTAACTGTACTGGTGGCAGTCGTCGTTAACCCGGGGCTCAACCGATCCAGTATGGAAATCTGTATTGTTGTCCGCATATTGATTTGGCAAAATTTTACACCGGATGCCCTTCCTGACATAACCCTCCCCATTTATCTGGGCTTGGGACCGGCATGAAGAAACACACTGGTTTGTGCATCCCCTGTTTCAAGCAAGTACTGTCTTACTTTTGCTTAAGTAGAAATGTCTGTGGGGTACTTGAACTTGTACTAGAGTAATTTTTTCTCATTTATTTGTATTCTTACTTTACCTCTTCCAGGGGAGCAGTCTCACAATTCTTGATTATATATTCTTTCTTAAACCTTTTGGCATCTGCATGATTCTACAGAATAAAATTGAATGTTTGTAGTTAGTTTGATTATTCCAATGGTAACCTCAATCTAGACCAAAAAAATTGTTTCTTTGTTCTGGTTTTTGAATATTTTTTTTACTCCTGTGCTACATAGTCTGTACTCTGGTATTGTCACAGAGCTAATTCTGTTGTTTAAAAAAAAGAAGCAGCAGCCACAGTGAATAAAGAATTCTTTTCCCAGATAGGAGACTGAGATTACATTCATTTTAAATTGTCTTTAGGTCACTTCAATTTTTAAAGGGTATTTATAATATTAGCCCTCACAAGAGAAGATCTGTAATTCCTCAAACCATTCATTTGTGCAGAACTAGCTATAGAGTCTTCTATAAATTTCATCAACTCCCTTCAATGAAATATCTGTTTTTGTTGTTGTTTATATATTTCAATTTCTCTCAAATGATGCAGTCTCCTTTTCTGCATTGTTGCTCTATTTGCATTTGTTGAGACTAACTGGGAATTAACTGTTTACATTCCAGTGCGTTAAGGTGAAAACCTGCAGAGTCATTGCTGGATTTCATTTTTGGTCTGCATCCAAATGCTCTTCTGTATCAACCTTCATCAATAGAAAAGTGCACATACAATATTACAGGGATGTCCTGGTAAACTACTCTAGAAAAAAGGCCAGATTTAGCATAGGACAATACCATAAGGCTGGAGTGCAGTCTGTATCTGATGCATAAACATTCAACACTTTGCTTTGTTTTCCCAGATTAAGGAAGAGAAGGTGACAAGAGAAAAGGAGGTTGACAGCATTCATCATAAGAACAAAGAGCAATCAGAAATGAAACATCAAAACGGAGATGACTTTTATGAAGACACAAGTAACAAGTATAAGAAAATTGAGAGAAGTATTAGGTAATGTTATTTACAATCACATTTCTTGTTTTCATCCAAAAACCAAAGTGAAATGCTGTTTTTTTTCTAAGAGGGATTAATTATGACAAGATATGCTAAACAATGAACACGAAGTGGTTATGGCTAATAGGCTAAGGGAACGCATTGCACTCAAGTGCTTCAAAGGTTGATCGATATATTACTGTTTTTTCTGTCTTGTGCATATTTGCAAATCATCTACACAGCAGATATAATGGAAATTGAAAAGAATATCTGCTGCTGGTGCATTCGAAGCCCAAGCACAGTCATTCTTTGTGTGAAGCTTTCATATTCTTTCGTGCAAAATGGACGTTTCTTCTACTTCCACAGGCTTGGAGCTGTAGGATTTCACTGCATTGATAAAGGTTGATTTAATTCGAAGTGTACTGTGACATTGCTTATTGATTGGATGGAGAGATGCCCGTATTTGCATACTTTTGTGACACATCATAATGTTTGTAATTATATTGTACTATATTGTACTAGTCTGTTTGTTTCGGGACAAAACTGATTTATACATTAATGAGGGTGCTGCATGGTAAGATTATGATTATATTGCCATTCATTGGTCAAGAGTCCTGTGTTTAATTCAAAAAGGCAGTCCCTTAAGGCTTTAGTTTCCTGTTTATGTTATGCACTGGTTTTCCATAAGTATATATTTAAAAATATTTTAGGAAATTACCATGCATTTTGCATATTTTGAGCATGACTGAGGAACTGACATGTGGATTATGCAACACTAATAACTTTTTTTCCATGGACATTTTTCACATTGTTTTCATTTTGTACATTTCATCATGGCTTGTAATTATATCATAAACCTTTTTCTTTCCATTCTACATGAAAACATGGAAGTAAACATCTTTTTCCACAATCACTACAAAGTACCTGTGGTAGCATCTAAAAAAATATCTTTTTTGGGTTGAGTATTCGTTTAACACATAGACATACACACAAATTCATAGCTCAACAATCCTAACCCCAAACAACACTTTGAGGGGGCTGACTTTATATCAGCTACATTGGAAGTAATGTGGATATAAGAAAGGGGCAACGAGTGGTGGAAGGAAATATAAAGGAGTTTGATGCAAAATAACAGTATGGCAATTTCCAAAAGTCAAGGCGTAGAATCAGTCAGTTATATTAATGCCCATCTATAATTCTCTCTTGGAAAAATGTGCTCTTGAGGAGATGCACTTCAGGAAATGTAGAATCTGAGCTCTGTATTTTTTGTTCTTTTTTTTGAACAGCATGAGATGCAAAACACAAAAACATTTCCCTTTCAAATCCCTAGTCACTCCCATCATCACTGTTTTACATGAATTAAAGAAAACAATCAAATGTTTATACAAATTAGATTTAAGTGTTGTTATGCTGTATTGAGACCTCTAGCCTATCAAATAGCGCACCGTGATGGTGACAATCCATCCATCCATCCATCCATTGTCTCCCGCTTATCCGAGGTCGGGTCGCGGGGGCAGCAGCTTGAGCAGAGATGCCCAGACTTCCCTCTCCCCGGCCACTTCCTCTAGCTCTTCCGGGAGAATCCCAAGGCGTTCCCAGGCCAGTCGAGAGACATAGTCCCCCCAACGTGTCCTGGGTCTTCCCCGGGGCCTCCTCCCGGTTAGACGTGCCCGGAACACCTCACCAGGGAGGCGTCCAGGAGGCATCCTGATCAGATGCCCGAGCCACCTCATCTGACTCCTCTCGATGCGGAGGAGCAGTGGCTCTACTCAGAGCCCCTCCTGGATGACTGAGCTTCTCACCCTATCTTTAAGGGAGAGCCCAGACACCCTGCGGAGAAAACTCATTTCAGCCGCTTGTATTCGTGATCTCGTTCTTTCGGTCACTACCCATAGCTCATGACCATAGGTGAGGGTAGGAACATAGATCGACTGGTAAATTGAGAGCTTCGCCTTGCGGCTCAGCTCCTTTTTCACCACGACAGACCGATGCAGCGCCCGCATTACTGCGGATGCCGCACCGATCCGCCTGTCGATCTCACGCTCCATTCTTCCCTCACTCGTGAACAAGACCCCGAGATACTTGAACTCCTCCACTTGGGGCAGGATCTCGCTACCAACCCTGAGAGGGCACTACACCCTTTTCCGGCTGAGGACCATGGTCTCGGATTTGGAGGTGCTGATTCTCATCCCAGCCGCTTCACACTCGGCTGCGAACCGATCCAGAGAGAGCTGAAGATCATTGCCTGATGAAGCAAACAGGACAACATCATCTGCAAAAAGCAGTGACCCAATCCTGAGCCCACCAAACCGGACCCCCTCAACGCCCTGGCTGCGCCTAGAAATTCTGTCCATAACAGTTATGAACAGAATCGGTGACAAAGGGCAGCCCTGGCGGAGTCCAACTCTCACTGGAAACGGGTTCGACTTACTGCCAGCAATGCGGACCAGACTCTGGCAACGATCGTACAGGGACCGAACAGCCCTTATCAGGGGGTCCGGTACCCCATACTCCCGGAGTACCCCCCACAGGATTCCCTGAGGGACACGGTCAAATGCCTTTTCCAAGTCCACAAAACACATGTAGACTGGTTGGGCGAACTCCCATGCACCCTCCAGGACCCTGCTAAGGGTATAGAGCTGGTCCACTGTTCCGCGACCAGGACGAAAACCACACTGTTCCTCCTGAATCCGAGGCTCGACTATCCGACGGACCCTCCTCTCCAGGACCCCTGAATAGACTTTTCCAGGGAGGCTGAGGAGTGTGATCCCTCTGTAGTTGGAACACACCCTCAGATCCCCCTTCTTAAAGAGGGGGACCACCACCCCGGTCTGCCAATCCAGAGGCACTGTCCCTGATGTCCATGCGATGTTGCAGAGGCGTGTCAACCAAGACAGTCCTACAACATCCAGAGCCTTGAGGAACTCCGGACGTATCTCATCCACCCCCGGGGCCCTGCCACCAAGGAGTTTTTTGACCACCTCGGTGACCTCAGTCCCAGAGATGGGGGAGCCCACCTCTGAGTCCCCAGGCTCTGCTTCCTCATTGGAAGGCATGTTAATGGGATTGAGGAGGTCTTCGAAGTACTCCCCCCACCGACCCACAACGTCCCGAGTCGAGGTCAGCAGCGCACCATCCCCACCATATACAGTGTTGTTGACACTGCACTGCTTCCCCTTCCTGAGACGCCGGATGGTGGACCAGAATCTCCTCGAAGCCCTCCGAAAGTCGTTCTCCATGGCCTCCCCAAACTCCTCCTACGCCCGAGTTTTTGCCTCAGCAACCACCAAAGCTGCATTCCGCTTGGCCTGCCAGTACCTATCAGCTGCCTCCAGGGTCCCACAGGACAAAAGGAACCGGTAGGACTCCTTCTTCAGCTTGACAGCATCCTTCACCGCCGGTGTCCACCAACGGGTTCGGGGATTGCCGCCACGACAGGCACCGACCACCTTACGGCCACAGCTCTGGTCAGCTGCATCAACAATAGAGGCACGGAACATGGCCCATTCGGACTCAATGTCCCCCACCTCCCTCGGGATGTGGTCGAAGTTCTGCCGGAGGTGGGAGTTGAAGCTACTTCTGACGGGGCTCTGCCAGACGTTCCCAGCAGACCCTCACAACACGTTTGGGCCTACCATGCCTGACCGGCATCCTCCCCCACCATCGAAGCCAACTCACCACCAGGTGGTGATCAGTTGACAGCTCCGCCCCTCTCTTCACCCGAGTGTCCAAGACATGTGGCCGCAAGTCCGACGACACGACCACAAAGTCGATCATCGAACTGAGGCCTAGGGTGTCCTGGTGCCAAGTGCACATATGAACACCCCTATGCTTGAACATGGTGTTCGTTATGGACAATCCGTGATGAGCACAGAAGTCCAATAACAAAACACCGCTCGGGTTCAGATCGGGGGGGCCATTCCTCCCAATCATGCCCTTCCAGGTCTCACTGTCATTGCCCACGTGAGCATTGAAGTCTCCCAGCAGAACGAGGGAGTCCCCAGAAGGTATGCCCTCTAGCACCCCCTCCAGGGACTCCAAAAAGGGTGGGTACTCCGAACTGCTGTTCGGTGCATACACACAAACAACAGTTAGGACCCGTCCCCCCACCCGAAGGCGAAGGGAGGCTACCCTCTCGTCCACCGGGGTAAACCCCAATGTACAGGCACCAAGTCGGGGGGCAATAAGTATACCCACACCCGCTCGGCGCCTCTCACCGGGGTCAACTCCAGAGTGGTAGAGAGTCCAGCCCCTCTCAAGGAGATTGGTTCCAGAGTCCAAGCTGTGCATCGAGGTGAGTCCGACTATATCTAGCCGGAACCTCTCAACTTCGCGCACTAGCTCAGGCTCCTTCCCCTTCAGAGAGGTGACATTCCACGTCCCAAGAGCCAGCTTCTGTAGCCGAGGATCGGACCGCCAAGGTCCCCGCCTTCGGCCACCACCCAACTCACACTGCACCCGACCTCCTTGGCCCCTCCCATAGGTGGTGAGCCCATGGGAAGGGGGACCCACGTTGCCTCTTCGGGCTGTGCCCGGCCGAGCCCCATGGGTGCAGGCCCGGCCACCAGGCGCTCGCCATCGAGCCCCACCTCCAGGCCTGGCTCCAGAGTGGGGCCCCGGTGACCCGCGTCCGAGCAAGGGAAAACGCCGTCCAAAATTGTTTTCCATCATAGGAGATTTGTTTAACCGCTCTTTGTCTCATCTCTCACCTAGGACCAGTTTGCCTTGGGTGGCCCTACCAGGGGCATAAAGCCCCGGACATCAGAGCTCCTAGGATCATTGGGACACGCAAACCCCTCCACCACGATAAGGTGGCAGTTAAAGGAGGGGGTGATGGTGACAATACAATTATAATTGGACCATGACAGCCCTATAAATTTAAATATATAGGCTTAATCTTGGTCGCTGAAATAAACTGACGGGACTAATATAATTGCACATTCAATGAAATTGGAGTATAAAAGTTATCTTTAACCATTTAATCATGATTCCACTTTACTGTGTAATCTACAATTTATACATATAAGGCAATGTCACCATCTAATCAAAACGTGACTTTGAAGTTTTTTTCAGCTGGAAGCTGGCTATGAAGATCCTCAAAATGTGACCAGAAAGAATGTGAAGAGTGTCATTAACCAAGCAATAGATGATGGAGGATGAAATTTTTCAAATTTTCATGCTATCAAATCATACAATTTCAGTCTTGATAACTGTGTTGATTGTTATGATGCTCCACATAAGGATTATTATTATTGTTTATGTTGTAGGAATGAAGGTTGTGGGAATGAAGGTTTTGAAAACAATGACGAATCTCCTGCACACAAAATAAAAAATCTAAATACCCTCAGTATGAAATAATGAATACAGTAATCCCTCCTCCATCGCGGGGGTTGCGTTCCAGAGCCACCCGCGAAATAAGAAAATCCGCGAAGTAGAAACCATATGTTTATATGGTTATTTTTATATTGTCATGCTTGGGTCACAGATTTGCGCAGAAACACAGGTGGTTGTAGAGAGACAGGAACGTTATTCAAACACTGCAAACAAACATTTGTCTCTTTTTCAAAAGTTTAAACTGTGCTCCATGACAAGACAGAGATGACAGTTCTGTCTCACAATTAAAAGAATGCAAACATATCTCTTCAAAGGAGTGCGCGTCAGGAGCACTGAATGTCAGAAAGTGAGAGAAAACCAAACAAATCAATAGGGCTGTTTGGCTTTTAAGTATGCGAAGCACCGCCGGTACAAAGCTGTTGAAGGCGGCAGCTCACACCCCCTCCGTCAGGAGCAGAGAGAGAGAGCGAGAGACAGAGGAAAACAAACAGTGAAAAATCAATACGTGCCCTTTGAGCTTTTAAGTATGCGAAGCACCGTGCAGCATGTCGCTTCAGGAAGCAGCTGCACACAGAAGGTAGCAACGTGAAGATAATCTTTCAGCATTTTTAGACGAGCGTCCTTTGCGTCTAGGTGTGCGAACAGCCCCCCTGCTCACACCCCCTACATCAGGATCAGAGAAAGTCAGCGCGAGAGAGAGAGAGAAATAAAAGTAAGTTGGGTAGCTTCTCAGCCATCTGCCAATAGCGTCCATTGTATGAAATCAACTGGGCAAACCAACTGAGGAAGCGTACCAGAAATTAAAAGACCCATTGTCCTCAGAAATCCACGAACCAGCAAAAAATCCGCGATATATATTTAAATATGCTTACATATAAAATCCGCGATAGAGTGAAGCCGCGAAAGGCGAAGCGCGATATAGCGAGGGATCACTGTAGTTGCATTCTACTACTACTGTATAGTGCTAATACTATTTGTTATATTTTTAACAATGCTTATTTATTATTTTGATTTAAGGAATATGTGCATGTTAAGAGAAATACAGCCACCTCATATTAGAGTTGAACCTCCAATCTCAACAACACTAACAAAGTAAACCACTACACTATTCAGTCACTGTAGCGAGAAACCTCTCATTGAAAGTAATGAGCAAATGAATCAAATTCATTATTTTGTTTGAAAAGAAAATAGACTACAGTAATATTTTTAGTAGTTACTGTTAGTTTAGTAGCTACACGTTGACAATACTAGAGTTCCAACAATTGGGTTTCGTCTGACCTGTTCCAATTGTCTTTTTTTTTTGGTTGGGAGGGAGGAATTATCTGGTCCAAACCTGATTGCCTGTTCTGTGCGCACCTTTCCCTTGTGATGTGAGATCTCTTCAAAGGCATTCCTTAAGGATTGGGGTAGTATAATTAAGTTTATCAAACAAATACTGAAAAACGTTGGCAGCTGTGAGCACTCCTTAATTAACAGCTGAGATTTAAAGTGTAAGAGTTGTTTTCCAAAATTTGCAGTAAGCTGCTAGAAATACATTTCTGTTTTTATTGCTGCTTCCATTCAGTATTCCATTTTATAATTGTGCTTTCCTTCAATTTTGTACACCAGCAAACGAAATTAAATCTGCTTAACACTAGAACTACCAGAGCCTACGAAAAAAACTCGTAGATCCGTCCCACCTTAAATCGCTTCGCACCTCTCCATCAGCGTCTTTTGTCCTGTAAATGTGTCGATAAGCAGCAAGCAGCCTACTAATAACCCCCCCCCCCCCGACCGCTGCACAGTTTTCTCAGCTCAAGTCTGTTTACCTGCATGTCAGTTGCTTAGAGTTGTATAGAGTGAGAAGTCAAGTAAAATGACACCTTTTATAAATACTATATGGTTATTTGGAACACATGCATTTCATGTGTGTTCCGTGTCTACAACAATCTATGTAAATACATTGTTAAGACAAACGTTTTTCATGTTTTAGTAATAACTGGCAAAATGTAGACATGATGTGTTTAATGTGTGAAGCCTGAAGTCCAAATATCAAATAAACACTTTTCACAAAAGGTACAAATATAACAGAACAAGTGCGCTTCTATTCAAGAATATACTGTAACCGCATAAAAAGAACCCACGTTAGGGTGCAACATTCACACCCCTTTGATACGATCGCTTTGGTGGTGCAACGGTAACAACTGTTGATTGGTAATCCAGACTTCACGGGTTCGACACCGGACAACTCTGTTTTGAGAAGTGAGCTGCTCTTATTCTTGCTATCTTAGAATAAAAACATACATTTGATTTGAGCCTGTAACAGCCTGTGTAAATTTATAAGACTTGTAAAGGTTAGCTTTGTTTTTTTTTTTAATTCAGTTTTATTCTCTTTTGCGTTCACGATCCCACCCTCCCCATCTGACACTGCTGTTTTCACATAAAGACGCGCAATAACAGAGGTGAACTCAGATGATGACGACAGTTCTACATCGGAGAAAGAATGCACGTCGCACTTTTGCCGTCGCTGTACTTTGTATATGTACACGGGAAGCTCTGCAGTCTACTTGTGACTTTACGCTGTAGGAAGTAAGTAAATAAATCAGGATAAATAGGTAAATAACATTCGATCTGGCTATTATTTACAAAGTACAGCGACAGCAGCTTCCACCTGCAGCTATATACTCTTCAGTACGCAAGCGACTCTCCATGCTAGTGTTTAGATCTGGACGGTGTATGTGCCCAAAAAAGAAGTCTGACTGCATTCTCGTACCATTGCTTGCGAACTGATTTGTCAGCATGCACTTTTCGTGGCATTACACGTGTATTTTTTGAGCATGCCTGTGTCGATCAAACGCAGGAAGCTCTGCAGTCTATTTGTGACTTTACGCTGTAGGAAGTAAGTAAATAAATCAAAGTAAATAACATTTGATCTGGCTTTTATGTAAGTAACATATAAATGTTAATGTTTTGGGCATGTGAAATAATGTGGGCAGAGCTTGTACCACACCTTTTATTTGGCTGGCTGAATAGGAAAACAAAATACCCCATAATTTCAAAAATTCATTGAAGAATTTGACTGAAAATTTTTTTTAATCTGTTGATATTTAACAATATTATGCTAATTTACATGCTTTCACTCGTTCTGAGAACATGCTTTATACAAATGAAGAACACTGCAGAACTGATTGATGGCCCACACAAATAGCACCAATAACCAGTAGGGTGGGCAGATGACCGAAGAGTGAGAGGTGTCCTGGACTGGAAAAAGATGTGATTGCATTGTAAAATGGAAAAAGAACATCTGACGAAGCTCAAGAAATAATCAAAGCTCAATGGGTAGTATTAACTGTGTTTTGCTGTTGGCTGCCAGCACTCTTATATGTGTACCAGCTCTCATTTTGATCATCTGTTCTGCTGTTATAATCCACAGCTCTCCCTATCGGCAGTGAAAACTAGCATAATCCCCCTATCCATCATCTCTATGATTGCTGTGCTGCAAACTCCAAGGGAGAAATGGCGGTCTTATGCGGGGCATACACTGCACAAATTTTAGAAATTGCAGATAAGTGACTACTCGCACTGCACAACAGAGTCGCCAGTCATATATGTGCTCAAACTGTAAAAACATGTTCAGTCTATTTGGCATGCCACAGACTGTATGTGTACATGATAGCAAAGAGAGCTGTGTTCCTGACTCTGCAATGCTGTGCCCAGAAAGTATAAAGAAAAGATAAAGGTGTAACTAAACAAGTGGAAGGTTGAGGCACAGATAATGTTTTGTCTGTTTTACAGAGAGAATTAGAGTTACTTCATCTGTAATTTACCATTGTGATTATATCGGGTTCTTCCAGTAAAGATTCCTTAGCTGCTTTTGTTACTGGTGATTTTGTTGTATATGTGTTGCTGTGTGATATTTAGAGTTTAGATATCTAAAATTTGAAAATGAGCATGACAATGGCATTACACAGTATACATTATACAGCAATCAGTGCACTATGAAATTTGATAGCAACATCCGAAAATTGGGTTGTGAAACTGCTCACTGTCATGATTTGGTTTTATGCTGATTGTTTAGTGTGATTTTGTTCTTTTATTGGGCGTTTTGAGATTGAGGATTCTGTGCCTTTTATTAATTGCTTATAATTTGTAATGGTTTCAATTTTGTTTTGTTTTGTAAAATCTTGGATACCATATTGGATCCTCAGTCTTCCCCATTTTGAATTCCTGTCATTAAGTCTGCTTCCCCCTTTTCTAGGGGCTTGACCTGCACTTAATCAATGCAAAAGCATAAAAGGACGCTAGGAATTCAGTTCCTTATCTGATCTGCGGATTCCAAATCTCTCATAAAACGTTGTGTTACTTCTCATCCTCAAATTTTGTCTCTCATTTTGATTTGTTCTTTTTGTTATCAGTCCTTTTTTTGTATTTTTCCTACATGCAACTTCCGGTCATTTTAAAAAAATGTATCTTTTGGTTCCCTGACAGAATGCTAACATGAGAGAAATTCTTCTGATCATAAGACAGGCCAGTCATAAATGCAATAGAGGATCTGCAACACTTCTCATACTGCACGTGAAACGTGGTCAATGAAGTTCAAATTGAGGCCAACTTAGAAAATCAGCCAGTGCACTGCAAATCTATATTGAAATTGTGCCAAAATTGCACAGTGTATGCCCAGCATTAAATAATGGTGCTAGAATTTGTAACCGTGAAATGCTCTGTGTTGCTCACTCTTCGCATTAATACATCAGTGTAACATATAGGGTACTGGCACTAATGTTTATCCACTTCAAGTATTGTTTTATATATACCTTGGAGTATAAATGAGGACTAGAAACATCTAATGAAAAACACAAAAAGAAATACTGTGCTTGAGTGAATGGTATAAAGAAAAAATCATAAACATTTAATATTGATAATAATATGCCCAAATTGCACATTATTACTACTAATTGCCCACTTCATTTCAAAAGAATACACTTTCCTATAAAACGTGTTTGCAATGACCGTCAACAAAAGCTACTTAGAAAAGCAGGAAAAAGCAAGAATGTTTTACTCAAGTTCAATTGTTTATAGCGTGTTCTAGAGTTAGCAGCTCTAGTGACCTAATAATATTACTATTACTTATTATTACATATTACTTTATCCAAAGTGACTTACTACATTTGAGATTCAATTGGTTGCATTTCAAATGGGTGCACGGGCAGGTGAAGTATATTACTCATGGTCACATGGTGCTAATAGTGGAATTTGAACCCACAACCTCAGGATTTGACGTCCAAAAGATCCACAAAGGGAGAAAGCATCACATATCTTAAATATTTTTTTTTATTCCTAAGCTTTCGACAATCTACTAGGTGTCATCAGAGGAAAATGATTAGACATACAAGAATCAACACTTGCAAAATGGGTAAACTCTAGCACAATTTCCTTGCACTTAATTAGTTACTAAATACTGAAAGTTTTAAATATACTGCTTTCTTTTGATATTCCAAATCAATTAGATAATATTTATTTAAAATAAGATCATTTTAAAAGAACATTTATATTCATGTATTCTAAATAACGATATACTATATTATTTACCCTGTACAAATCCAGGCGCCTTTAGCTGGGTGAACTTTTTGCCCGAGTTGAGCTCCGTCAAGGGGGTAAGGGTTGGGGATTTGATGGGATAGTAGGCTGCTTGTGCTGATCAACACATTTAGAAAAGAAAAGACGCTGATGGAGTTTTTTCATAGGTTTCAGGGATTCTAGTCTTAAAGGCAGAAGTAAAATTAAGTAGAAATTAGATATACCATAGATACCTTAAAATTCATTCAAAAAAAGCAGAATCGACTTATCCGCGGGGCAACACAATTGTCCATAGAATTTGGGTAATGACATTGTACACTTAACACTTCACGGTGTTAAGTCACCGGTCATCTGCCGTTTCCCATGGTCTTTGAAATAATTATAAGCCAGCAATACTATTGCTAATTAGCTAGTTTTTTTCTAATTTCATTAAATAATTATTTAAACTGTGAAATACTTGAATTTGAGCATTAGCTTTTTCAGGTTTTGGATAACAAACATACCATTAGCTGCCACATAGAACCAGATTTGGAATCAAAAGAACCAAGACAATGCGCGCTATCAATGCAATGCAAGTGCAGCCCGCGATTCAAACAATTTCTGCGAACCTTGCCGTAGCTGCATCGGCTGTGCGAATGCATTCAGCTGGCGCAGCATCGGCTGGTGTCCGATCAGCTGATGCCGGCTTATCACTCTCTTGCTCGATTCCTGATCACTATCAATAAAATCCGATTCTGAAAAATCAGAGTCCGACTCAGCGATAATGTGCAAAACATCGTCTGCCGAGTGTTTTCTTTTCTTTTGTGACATATCGATGCCATCTTGCCTTTGTTTACATTTCGCAACTCACGCACACGCAAGGATTAGTTGCCGAGTCAACGAGTCTAGCATTTCTCCAAGCACAGAGGGAATGCCTGTGACGTGACAGCGAGATTTGTCGCCATTAACAGCTGATTGTCGCCCTCTATCTCTGATAGCTGTCAAGTTTTACCCTCGACTTATACGCGGGTCATAACAAATTTCGTAATTTTCAGCTTAAACAATACGCTCGACTTATCTGCGAGATCGACTAATACGCGAGTATCTACGGTACTGTTAGCACAAAGAATGAGGTTATTTATTCATGGTAGGACAACAGTTTTTTTCTTGGCTGTAATGATGTCAGTCTGGAAGGATTCAGTCAAATTATTAAGTAACCAGTAACGTCACACAGCACAATAACGTGCAGTAAATACACTTGACTTGAGCATTCCTAGTTTTCATACTCTTTCTGTGAGTGTTTAGCATTCGTTTGCTCAGAGGTTGATGTGCTTGCTGCTTCCTGAGCAGCTCTTCTTTTTTCCACACTAGCGGCCTACTTCTCTTCTTTTGTCTGCATCTTTTTGCATTAAAACTGATTAAGTCAGTGTTTGTATTGCAATTACTTAATACGTTTTCTTTAATTAAGCTAGCACTTAAGTCTTCAGTTTGCCTTAAGAATGATTTAAGATATCAAGAGGTAGGGGAAGTGACGGCGAAGGTGCTTGGGAATGAGAACAGTGCCCTGCTGGCCACTGCTGAGAGTTGATTCTACAACAAAATAAAAAGAGGAATAACCTTGGAGGTCAATCATCACCCCTAAAGAGGATATTAGACGTCACGTAGTATCAGTGTATCAAATTTTAGGTCAATAGTTCAAACAGTTTGCGAGCTACAGTTGATTTAAAATCCTAGACAGACAAATGAACAGCCACGGTAGCGTATTATATATAAAGATTGCCATAAACTTTGAGCTGGTAAAAAGCATTCTAGAACTTCAGAAAAGAAAGGTGACCTAGAAATTTTCTTTAAATTATCCAGACTAGAAGCCTCAAATGATAAATTTTGCAATCTAGATGGCAGCAGGAGTGAATAAAACTAAAGGAAGAGCTTAAGCTTTTATGTGATGAATGGCATAACATAAGTGCCGGATAGAGGATCCAGAAAGCAGAAAACAGTCTTGCTGATGCTATAGCCAAAAACAACTTCCTGCTGTTATGTCTTAGTCTTTAAATATCGGTCTTAGCCTTTAGAGCAGAGAAATATATTCTCTTAATGCTTGAAAGCTGGGATTTTTAAAACCTCAGTCTGCTAGAACACTGTCAGTAATAGGAAGACCAGGTGCTTTGAGTTTCCATGCTAGTTTCGATGTCTCAAGTCTTATTAATAATAGGTAAGGCTGGCCCAAGTAACCATATAGAGTTCTTTATGCATTGCCAATTGTTGTGACACAAATGTATTCTATGTCACTGCAGTGTGAAGTCAAATCCTGAGACAGAGGAGCAAGATGCAGTTGCTCGGCTTGAAGCAGAACGCAAGCTGGAGGAACTACGTCGTCGCCGGGATGAAACAGAAAGTGAAGAATTTGAGAAGCTGAGGTTAAAGCAGCAAGAAGCTGAAGTTGAGCTGGAGGAGTTGAAAAGAAAGAGGGAGGAAAGGAGAAAAATCTTGGAGGAAGAAGAAGAGCGCAAGAAGCAAGAAGAGGCTGAAAAGAAAGCCAAAGAAGAGGTAAGACTAGATTTTCACAAGTAATTAAAAAATCATTAAAGGAAATTATGCAATAGTGTCATCAAAGTAATGTAGGTCAAACTGCCATAACAGCTTGTGTAATTTGTATCAGTTGAACTGGGCTCCTGTCTACAGTCATTTTTTGTTGTAAAACCTGCTCACACCCAGTCAGAACTTTGTTGTTTATCGCCTTGATAATCCAGTGTAATTGCTAGCTTCTATTAAGACCCCATCTCTTTGTTAACAGTCTCAGACATTATCAGTATTTTCAATTAATTCAGTAGGATGGTAGTGATACGGTAGCTTTGAATACACTAAATCTATCCAGTTTCTTCATTCTTTTTTATTTTTGTTCATTTTGTTTTATTGTAATTCTTTTGTTTCCTAGACAGCAAATAATAGTGTTGTGCAAATAACAAATAAGCCAAGAACTAATGAGTTGCATTTTGAAGCTGTGTGTTGATCCTAAAAGTAGTTATTAATATTTACATATTAAAACGTTAAAAAATTAACAAGTTAAAAAATGAGTGAGAGGTGGTATACATTTCTATGAAATGTAAAATTTACACTTGCAGGAATTTTAGAAAATAAAGCACTGAAAATGGAAAGGGTTAACTAATGAAGTGACTTTTCATAAGCAATGAGTATCAACTTCTAAAGAAGAATTTGGCTAAATTGAAACCAGCAGCCTTTGAAATGAAGGATGAAATTAATAACCATTTAACTTTTGACTTCAGTTTGTCAAACACATGTAAAATAGAGGAGTTTAATGTCAAAAATGTCTGAAGTAACCCTTTTTTGTTTGAGTCCCTTCAATAATCATTCATCATTTTTGCTTACAATTAATACAGAATTCATACATTTTTCCCCTTTGTTCCTGTTTATCTGATTTATTTATTTATTTATTTATTTATTTATCTGTTTATCTGGCACAGTAAAAATGAGAAAAGTGTCACCATTATGCAAAGAAAAAAAATTGTCTTTGTCCACTAGGAGTGGGCGGTATAGTCAAAAATCCTTATCACAAATTAAAAATTCTGACAGTTTTACTAGATGCTAGTGTAACGTATTTGTATACTGTATACTTTTCAGACTGAAACTTTTCCTCTTAACAAATACATTTATTACTGATCAGCTGTGCACAAAAAATGCTTTATTTCTTAAAATGCATCTTTAAAGCTTTACTACTTAAATGGTTGCAGTAGTATGTTTTCTCCTCTCTTGCTAATACAGATAAAAATGCGGATTCTGTCTCAGTCAAGTACTCATGCAGACAGATTTAAAAGTACATTGTCAAACCTGTTTTAACCAGTACAGAGGGTCTGGAGCCAGCATCAACTCATCAGTCACATTTAAACTACACATCACTATGGGCAATATTTTTGAAGAGGCAGGCTCTTTTATTACACAGTTCGCATGCAAGTCTATATACAAAGATAGCACTTTTAAGATGCTAACACTGTGACATAAATTTACATTCCGTTTGTATGGAGTGAGCTTGCTGTCAAAAAATAATTCGTAATAATTTATGACAAAATTACATTTCACATTTATGAATTACACCTGTGCTTCTCAAACTTACACTTGATTCTGAAAATTACACTTGCAATTATCAAAATTATCCTTGCTTTTGAAAATTAAGAATATAATTCTTAAGTGTGTACAAGCTGTCAGGTCCTTGCTGTGGGTCGTGGAATGGGGCGGAGATGGAGCTCAGGAGGCGGGGTTCAGAGCTCAGAGGGGCGTGAACATACACGGGCAGAGTTAGGATTTCATACCCGGCTATATAACTGCCACAGCACTTTTCCACCAAAATGAACGGTTCATAAAATGCTGTATAAGATCCAAAATATTAAGTTATTATACATTTTATCACAGTATAATAGGAGAAAGAACTACTGTGTAAACCACAGATAAGATGGAGTGGGGATGATTTAAATTAGTTGGAGGATGCAGATAAAGTAGATGATACATTGCATGTCTAAATGGGTCTAATATGAGAGCAGATGAAGGAAAATTATTTCACTAAATGATGATGTTTTATTTGATGACAAGAGAAAGCTGATGGTGGTTTTATACTAGAATAAAGAAATAAGTAGTGTCTTTACAATTAATGTATATGAGATATATTTGATCATATTTAATAATTCGCTGTGGTTTTAGTGTTAAATTATCGCATTATTTGAACAAGATCAACCCAAGATAATAAAACAAAATCTGTCCACTGCCTGTAAGTTAGTCTCAACAAAACACTATATTTTATTTCAGCCTTTGGCCACATTCACATTAATCTGAAACAATGTGGAAATGTATCTTAAAAATAGTTAATGTATTACAACGAAAATCTTCACACTCTAAAAAATGTGCGTCAAAGCACCATAACTTATGTGAAATAAACTAATGTTACTTAGGTGTTACCATGCTTCAAAGCCCACAAACTGTAATGATGTAACAACCTATTAAGTTTATTTAACAGAAGGCAGAAGAAACAAACTTATTCTAAAATGTATAATAAGTTAATATTTTGGAGCTTACGCAGCATTTTATCAACTAATCGCTTCGGGTGGAAAATGATGAAGTGCTTTGGCAGACTGAAATAATGTCCGCACAGCGCCAAACAGGATGGGATGGGGTGAAAAACTCAGAGCCACATCTAACTATGCAAACTCAGATAACATAACATCGGTGGATCTGAAATCCTAACCCCGCCTGTATATGTGCATGCCCTTCTAAAGTCTGCACCCCTGTGACAGTTTGTTCACACTTGAGAATTTTTAGAAGCAAGTGTAATTTTGAGAAGTGTGAAATGTAAATTTGTCATAAATTATTTTTGACAAAGATCTTACTCCATATATTTCCTTGTGTATGCACAGATTTGCACGTTTGGTGGTAGAACATTTTTTTTACCTGTAAATGTTTTCCACTAATTTTCATCATACTAGTAAAACAGCTTTTTTGAAATCCATAACACAAGTTCTTTTTTATCTTTCTTTCGATACTTTCCATTCTTCATATTGATTTCTCTCTTTTGTGTTTTATTTCCTGTAATAATCACAGATGTTTGATATTAGTACTCCCAGACATACAAGTAAGGATTTCACTGTTCATATTTCAATACATCATATTTGGGAAGTTTTAAGTACAAAGTTTTTCTGA
This sequence comes from Erpetoichthys calabaricus, assembly GCF_900747795.2. Lineage (NCBI taxonomy): Eukaryota > Metazoa > Chordata > Cladistia > Polypteriformes > Polypteridae > Erpetoichthys > Erpetoichthys calabaricus. The sequence goes on along the minus strand of NC_041394.2, from coordinate 106,295,315 downwards.
CAAGGTGTGGGTGCAGAATCACTTAGTGTCTGTGTAGCCTTTTTGATCTACTGAACCACTATCTAAGAGCTCTTGCTAGTGGCATTTGTGTCCATGTATCCTTGAGCCTGTTTTATCTCAGAAGGGCTCATTATTCAAGGAAATTTCCATATTACATGCTCTTTTGAACAAAACGCACAGCCCCATGTGTAGTGGTTGGCAACTTCATAGTACTAGCTGTTGGCTTATTTAGGTTGAACTGGCACTTAGCAAATCCTCCATGGCCTCAATTTATTTCTCTCTCTCTGTGGTGTTTCATCTGAGTCCCTTTGCATGGCATAAAGGCTAATTGCCCATAGTGGTGTCTTAGCAATAGGATTTTTCTCATCAGCATTTACAAACTTCAAATTAACCATAGTTACCATAACTTCAGCACTGTGTATACTGTATGTATGATTATATTATGTGAGATACTATTGCTTTGTTTACCAGTGGCTGATGGTCTATAACAGAGTGCAGTCACTAAATCATTATATTTCTTCCTTACTGATTTAATGCTTAATGATTCAGACATTTCCCTTGCCTCTCTCGATGCCTTAAGCCTAAATATGGTTTTGTCATATAGCAGTACAACACCCCTCCTATCTTGCCTATTTTGCATTCTCAACAATGCAATCAAAATACCTAAGAGGAGTTAATTTTAGGCACAGCAACATAAATACGGAATTGTTACCTGTGTGAACAATGATTCACAGTCACAATGCACACAATACACATAAACTTTTATGGTGCAGAAATAATGCATTTTAATGGCATTATACTCTACATTTTCCTTTTAAATATCACCAAGATGACTCCTGCCATGGTTTCAGTGGAAATCCTTTATTCAGCAGATCTGAGGGAGCTTAGACATATGAGCGCCTGTGTTCACTATGGCAAGTGCTGACAAAGATACCAATATTTTAGCTTATAAAAGCTGAGATAATTTGCATAACATAACTGTAAAAAACATTGTTCCACACCAAAAAAGATTTAAAGAAGAGTTAAGTCCAGCTCACACTCTGTACATTGTATGGATGTAAAAAGTACCAAAATATCCGGAACAGATTAAAAGTCTTTGGCAAAACATCTTATCATTTAATAGGCACTATTTATATAGAATCTACAGTTAATGAAAGAGTTAAATATCATATGATTTTATCATCTCTGTAGTGGAAAGTATTTTCTATATAGAATGAATAGAATACATAGAAATAAAATAAAAAATTCTTTCGCATATTACTTCAGGGGCTTGAAAAATCCATCCTTACATTCATTTTCTAAACCTGCTTAATCGTGAAAGGGTCACAGGAGAGCTGGAGCCTATCCCAGCAATCCTTGGATATAAGGTAGGAATAATCCCTGGGCAGAGCAGCAGTCCATTTCAGGTTGAACATGCAGACAAATACACATATACTAGGGTCAATTTTGCATTTTCAGTCCTCTTCACTTGTATGTCTTTGTGCTGTGAGAGGAAACCAGAGCACCCGGGAGAGAGAAAATTACCAACTGGAAGGCTACAGTGACAGTCATACCTGGATGTGAAGTCTGAAGGAACTACTGAAGTTACCATAGTGGACTGTCGTCCTGAGTGTGAGGGCATTGCATCTATGAACTGTATGTTCCCAAGGGTTGGTAACTGTAAGAATAGGCAAAATAAAGTTCTGACAGATACTTAAACATTACAATGTGAACCCCCAGTAATAAAAATCTACATATTTGTAGCCGGGTTTTATTTTAAGGAGAGTGCTCCCCAAAACCCTTTTTCATTCATTTTCATGATGGGTCTTTCTTTAGGAGGAGAAGAGAAGAATGAAGGAAGAAATTGAGAGGAGACGAGCAGAGGCTGCTGAGAAAAGGCAAAAAATTGCTGAAGATTCTTCATCAGATGGTCAAGAGAAGAAACCATTTAAATGTGTCAGTCCACGGGGATCTTCTCTAAAGGTAAATGTGGTTACAGCTTTTATAGTGGAATAGAATAAAAGAAGATCAGATATTGTCCAGCAAAGCAAAAGTTGTTGAAATTCATAGTGCTTCTTTGTTGATTTACAGCTAGGCATTTTTCCATCTTATAGTAGTCTGTATTACAGGCCTTCCTTACAGAGTTTTCAAATGAAGTGGAAGCATTAATCACTACATTTGGTACCACTGTGATAGTAGTTTCTAGTCTTTCAGGGCATTAGTAGCCCATCAACCTAAAGAGAAATGTGTTGTTTTTGATAGTAGAAACAACAAAAATAGTAATGCATTATATTTTGTTTGTGCTACACTTATGCTACTTTTTTTTCCTTAAAGATATTTTTCCTATGGATGTGTTGGCATGTATTCATTGGTTTGCATTGTTTTGTTTAAAGTACCATTCTGTGCTCTTAATTTAAGATATGACTCATTACTAATTTGGGCTGTGATGTTACCTAGTCATTCTGCAGTGAAGCAGGAATTCTAGATTATTCAATGTTTTTATTTAAAGTAACTGTTGACTTGTTCTACTTTTTAATGGGGTGCAAGTTAGCAGTTCTGCCAAACAGTGCCACAGTCCTGTGTTGGTGTGTGTAGGTTTTCTGTGTGTGCTCTGGTTTCTTCACACATTCCAGAATAGTGCAGCACAGGTTGATTAGTCTTTCCAGATTGGTTCTATATGTGTAAGAGTTTGGCTGTGCCTTGTGCTGTTCTGCCATTTCTACCAAGAATTGGTGTCTTTCTTGTCCTTGCTTTTGCCAATGTTTGTTCTGGCCCCTGTCAATATTACAGAACTCCAGTCTGAGTGAATGAATGTTTTTTTTTGTTTGTTTTTTTTTAAGGAATGTGACATTTCCCAGTAACAGAACTGATTGTTTCTGCTGATTTTATCAAAATTACAATCATATACTGCCAAATAGAAGTACCGTATTTACCCGTGTACCACACGCACATTTTTTCCCAAAAATTAGTATTAGAAAATCAGGTGCGGGTCATACACGAGGAAATTTTTTTCTGTAATGTTTACTTCTTCTGCTTGGGCTCTCTCACTCACTCTCTCTCTCGTTCGCTCGCGTGCGCTCTCTCTCCCTCTCGTTCGCTCGCGTGCACTCTCTCCCTCTCGTTTGCTCGCGTGCGCACTCTCTCTCTCTCGTTTGCTCGCGTGCGCACTCTCTCTCTCTCGTTCGCTCGTGTGCGCTCTCTCTTGCTCGTTTGCGCGCTCTCTCTCTCTCTCTTGCTCGTTTGCGCACTCTCTCTCTCTCTCTTGCTCGTTCGTGCGCGCTGTCTCTCTCTCTTGCTCGTTCGCGCTCTCTCTCTTTGCTCGTTCGCGCGCTGTCTCTCTCTCTCTTGCTCGTTCGCGCGCTCTCTCTCTCTTGCTCGTTTGCACGCTCTCTCTCTCTTGCTCGTTCACGCTCTCTCTCTCTCTTGCTCGTTCGCGCGCTCTCTCTTTCTCTCGCTCTCTCTCTTGCTCATTCGCGCGCTCTCTCTCTCTTGCTCATTCGCGCGCTCTCTCTCTCTTGCTCGTTCGCACGCGCTCTCGCTCGTTCGCTCTCTCTCGCTCGATCGCGCGCTCTCTCTCTTGCTCGTTCACGCGTGCTCTCTCTCTCTCTCTCTCTCTCTTGCTCGTTCGCACGCTCTCTCTCTCTCTCTTGCTCGTTCGCACGCTCTCTCTCTCGCTCGTTCGCTCTCTCTCTCTCTCTCTTGCTCGATCGCGCGCCCTCTCTCTCTCTTGCTCGTTCGTGCGCTCTCTCTCTCTCTCTCTCTCGCTCGTTCGCGCGCTCTCTCTCTCTTGCTCGTTCGCGCGCTCTCTCTCTCTTGCTCGTTCGCGCGCGCTCTCTCTCTTGCTCATTTGCGCACTCTCTCTCTCTCTCTCTCTCTCTCTCTCTCTTGCTCGTTCACGCGTGCTCTCTCTCTCTCTCTCTCTTGCTCGTTCGCACGCTCTCTCTCTCGCTCGTTCGCTCTCTCTCTCTCTTGCTCGATCGCGCGCTCTCTCTCTCTTGCTCATTCGTGCGCTCTCTCTCTCTCTCTCTCTCTCTCTCTTGCTCGTTCGCGCGCTCTCTCTCTCTTGCTCGTTCGCGCGCTCTCTCTCTCTCTTGCTCGTTCGCGCGCTCTCTCTCTCTCTTGCTCGTTCGCGCGCGCTCTCTCTCTTGCTCATTTGCGCACTCTCTCTCTCTCTCTCTCTCTTGCTCGTTCGCGTGCTCTCTCTCTCTCTCTCTCTTGCTCGTTCGCGTGCTCTCTCTCTCTCTCTCTTTTGCTCGTTCGCGCGTGCTCTTTGGTCATGCAACAAAAACAGAAGGGCATTTCGCGAAAAACGTGCCCTAAGCTCTTCCTATACAATCACAACGCGCATGTGCCTACACGGGGAAAATTTTTTTTCGTGATTTTCTTTGTAAAAATTAGGGTGCACGTCTTACATGAGGGCGCATGGTACACGAGTAAATACGGTAATAAGGCAAGCAAAATATATGTTCAATAAACACAAAAACGCCTCTTTCTGTGTAGTGTGAATTCTGAAAGGCAACACAACTTCTTGAAATGGTAGTTTTTATTCTTTCTAATTGATTAGAGAGCTTTTTTATTTTTTTTCTTCTTTGTTAATTAATAAACATCGAAACTTTTGTGCGGTCATAGACAGCAAAATATATTCATGGGCACATTATCTTTTTCAGTCAGGTCACTCAATACTGTAAATATTGAATTACACTTGCACTGCAGATACTAAGAAAGAGTGTACATTAGATCCTCCAAGATGTATTTTATTGGAATCATTTTTAGTTAGGTAATGTTATGTTAAATTGATGTGTTAACGTAGTTATGTTAAAATATTTGGTTATATATTGCAGTACCTTGCTGCCGCAGTGATTGCTGGAGTGGAATGCCAATGGCTTCTCACTCTTTACATCGCTCCTTCCGCAAAAGAACAGATTGCTGTTTCCATACTGGTTAGAATTTAAATACGACTTTAGCAGGTTTGTTGGTTTTAGACTACCTGTAGCTGGCTCTTAAGCTCCTTATTAGCATGACGAAATTCTATCTTATACTTTTAGTGACTCATTCCCTGGCTGAGGCAACTTGTCAGCACCATACAATATTACCATATAGAACACACAGTTAAATAGATAATGAAAGGTTCTGTTTTATAGACTAATTTAACCTGTGCTCTGCCTTGCAGTTGGCAAGGTATGGATGTCATATAGTTTTAAACCATAGTGTAACTTGAACCGTTTAGCTTGAACCCTGTAACTGTAACTTTAGTAGAATACACAATATAAAAGTAATGTAACTTTAAGCATAGAGCATAACTGAAATCTGACATGAGAAAGCTAACATTGTAATGACATAAAGAAGAAATCACTTTGTTCCTGGTTTTTTTTTTAGATTTTTTTCTTTTTAGAAAAGTTTCAGTAAAGTTTTTTTTTTTTTTTTTAATTAACTTTATTGGAGTGTGGATTGTCTTTTGTTATGTGTTTGACTTATGCTGGATCCTACCTTGTCAACTAAGTAGCTGCTCAATTTTGGGAACCTGAAACATATACACTTTTATTGAAACACATTAATGAAAATACTGTTGAGCTTGTGTAGGAAATTATGAACTACCAGTAACGACACATTGCACGATAATGTGCAGTGAATACACTCGACTTGAGCATTCATAGATTTCATACTCTTTCTCTGTTTATTTGGCATTTGTTTGCTCAGAGATTGATGTGCTTGCTGATTCCTGAGCAGCTCTTCTTTTCTCCACCCTAGCGACCTGCTTCTTCTCTTCTTTCGTCGGCATCTTTTCGTGTTAAAACTGATCAAGTCAGTGTTTGTGTTGCAATTACTTAGTACGCTTTCCTTAATTTTTTCACTTAAGCTGGCACTTAAGTCTTCAATTTGTCTCAAGAATGATTTAAGATATGAAAAGGTAGGGGCAGTGACGGCGAAGGTGGTAGGGATGAGAAATGTGACCTGCTGGATGCTGCTGAGAGTTGATTCTACAATAAAATAAAAATAAAAAGAGGAATAACCTTGGAGGTCAATCTTCACCTCGAAAGTGGATAGTAGACGTCACGTAGTATATGTGTACCAAATTTCAGATCAATAGGTCAAGCAGTTTGCAAGCTATAGGAAATTTAAAATCCTGGACAGACAAACAAACAGCCACGGTAGTGTATTATATATAAAGAGTATCTCAACAACAAGGCACTCCAGAACGTTTACATTTATTTGGGAGACTGAAGACATAGAGTTTATGGATGTTCTTTTTATTCTGTACCTAGCAATAGTTTCTGAAAATCATTCAAATTTTACTTATTATCTTTCAACTTTATTTTTTAAATCAACTGCTTTTTGTGTTCCACAGATTTATTTCATTGTGCTGTTCACTGTATGTACTATAGGTATTCAAGGAAAAATGCATGGAGTGTTTATATTGCAGTGCTTCCTTTCAGTGATAGTGTGTTTTCCTCTTGCATATCATATTTAATAGAGGAATATGCAGCATTCCTTCTGGAATGTTTCAATGTTCAGTGGTCTCTCGTATTTTGAATGATTCTAACATTGGACGTTCCAGAGTTCAAACGCTAAATTCGAGAGAAATTTGATCCAGAGTTTGAACTATGCTTCTGCCTTCGAACTGCATGGTCTGTGCAAAAATGCAGCAAAAGATAGCGCTTATGCAGCAAGCGTAAACATATGTTGTGCACCAAAGTCATCTCTCTCTCTCGCTGTGAAAGCATCTCTTGCGTTACGCTCATCTGTTTTCAGTGCTTTTTTCACTTTATTTTTGGTGTGTTCAGTTATATATGCAACTAGTAATTATCAATCACAGTATCCACACAGGGCATCACCATTCCTCACTAAGGTACAATAAATTTTCATTTTATTATACAGTATTTATGTATTTTATTGTTTTTCATAATTTATTATTTAGGTTATTTAATTTTTTTATTTTTCACCTTAAATTAAGTTTACTGTATAAGTTTATTGAAATTATTGTTAATTATTAAAGTGTTGCTTAGGGTCTGGGAATGGATTCAAACACCTCGTGAAACAAATTAAATTTGAAGTACTAGGCACCACTGTATGTTTCAAGTTAATGTTGTCAAGTTTCTCTTTTATGGTAACTAGGTCTTTTCAGATGGGCAAATATAGTGTATGTAATAAAAGGATATCAAAAGTCTACGTGCTTTTTTTAAAATTTCAATTTGTTGACATATGTTCTTAGACCATTTTTAATAAGATTTTGTAACCAGAAATACTCATTAAATGGTGAACAAAAAGACCATATTTATTGTGGGGTAATTTCAAAAAATAAAACTTCAGTTAGTGTGTGTAGAGTTTTGATATCTACTGTGCATCCTATCTCCTAAAAAATATATATAACTTTTAACAAAAAAAAAATACCAAGTACCTAAATAAATTGCTAAAGCTAATATAAAATACCAAGTGTCTAAATTAATTGCTAAAGCAAATATAATGTGTGTTTTAATAAATTATGTAGATGACTCCCAATTAACTTCCAGGCATTGCTGAGAACATTTAACAAATATTTTTCTACATGACTGCTCCAAGTCTTGGCTTAGTTATTGGAGGGTCACTGATTTAAATGTGAGTAATGCTATCTGTAAATGCATGACATATCATTTATGCATTGTGCATGTCAAGATTTAATTCAAGGCATCTTATCACTATAACTAGAGATCAAAGCCACTATTATTAGTACATGAATTTGACACCAACATTCCAGTGGTACAAAATTCCCAAGCCATGTTCAGCAAATACAAATAACAGAGCCTGCTGAATAACCTTAATTCATAAATATGCCTTGAAAACATTTTGGGGCGGCACGGTGGCGCAGTGGGTAGCGCTGCTGCCTCGCAGTTGGGACACCTGGGGACCTGGGTTCACTTCCTGGGTCCTCCCTGCGTGGAGTTTGCATGTTCTCCCCGTGTCTGCGTGGGTTTCTTCCGGGCACTCCGGTTTCCTCCCACAGTCCAAAGACATGCAGGTTAGGTGGATTGGCGATTCTAAATTGGCCCTAGTGTGTGCTTGGTGTGTGTTTGTGTGTGTCCTACGGTGGGTTGGCACCCTGCCCGGGATTGGTTCCTGCCTTGTGCCCTGTATTGGCTGGGATTGGCTCCAGCAGACCCCCGTGACCCTGTGTTCGGATTCAGCGGGGTGGATAATGGATGGATGGATGGAAAACATTTTGTTACATATTTTGTTACTTTTTACATAAACATGTCAGTAGTATATATTTCAAAGACAATTGAAAATGTTTCTCTCATGAGTTGTTATATCGCATACAGTAATCCCTCCTCCATCGCGGGGGTTGTGTTCCAGAGCCACCCGCGAAATTAGAAAATCCGCGAAGTAGAAACCATATGTTTATATGGTTATTTTTATATTGTCATGCTTGGGTCACAGATTTGCGTAGAAACACAGGAGGTTGTAGAGAGACAGGAACGTCATTCAAACACTGCAAACAAACATTTGTCTCTTTTTCAAAAGTTTAAACTGTGCTCCATGACAAGACAGAGATGACAGTTCCGTCTCACAATTAAAAGAATGCAAACATATTTTCCTCTTCAAAGGAGTGCGCGTCAGGAGCAGAGTCTGTCAGAAAGACAGAGGAAAGCAAACAAATCAATAGGGCTGTTTGCTTTTAAGTATGCGAAGCACCGCGGCACAAAGCTGTTGAAGGCGGCAGCTCACACCCCCTCCGTCAGGAGCAGGGAGAGAGAGAGAGAGGAAAACAAACAGTGAAAAATCAATACGTGCCCTTTGAGCTTTTAAGTATGCGAAGCACCGTGCATGTCGTTTCAGGAAGCAGCTGCACAAAAGATAGCAACGTGAAGATAATCTTTCAGCATTTTTAGACTAGCGTCCTTATCGTCTAGGTGTGCGAACAGCCCCCCTGCTCAATCCCCCTACGTCAGGATCAGAGGAAGTCCGCGCAAGAGAGACAGAAAAGTAAGCCGGGTAGCTTCTCAGCCATCTGCCAATAGCGTCCCTTGTATGAAATCAACTGGGCAAACCAACTGAGGAAGCATGTACCAGAAATTAAAAGACCCATTGTCCGCAGAAATCCGCGAACCAGCAAAAAATCCGCGATATATATTTAAATATGCTTACATATAAAATCAGCGATGGAGTGAAGCCGCGAAAGGCGAAGCGCGATATAGCGAGGGATTACTGTATTGTGTTTTCTGTGCAAAAAAGTCAGTTAACACACAAGTGTAGCATTAAAGAGATGGACTTCTATTACCTAGGCAGTGTCTATAAGTGGACTTCAAACATGGAGTGAATTATTTGCTGCAGGTTTAAGCACACTAGCAAAAAGGGGACAGACATATTGGAAAATGTCTTGTTTGATGCTTGAAGAACAATATTAAAATAAGAGAGACTTTCATACTTTATTTGGCTATCATATCTGCTACTCATATTGTACTAACTTTAATATAGTTGCTGACAAGAGAATATTGTCTGTGTAATTTACGTGTATTTTAAAAAGAAAAGACAAAGTGGACTGAAGAAGGATTGGTGTCCCAAGTAGGAAAAGCTAACTTTAATGCAGTTTTGTAAATAAGATGTGTTAAGACACTGCTGTGCCTTTTTCTTGGTAGTAAAATGTGAATATGATTCTACTTATGGTTATCTGGGATAAATCTTGAGACCACAAAAATTCTTAGAAAAGTATCACAGGTACAGGAAGAGTGACAGTAGACAGAGAGGTAGACAAAGTTAAATGGGGGTCCCAAACCCTCTGCTAGATGGGTGACTTCAGAAATACAATGGAAGCAGACAGACACATAAACCCTCATCCGGCTTCTAACAGCATCTCCTGTGAATCATTTGGGCCAGTGGCCCTCAACTATCAGTATTCACGGTCCCCAAGTGCCTACAGGTGTTTGTCCCAAAACACTTCTTACCTCAATTAATCAAGCTGCTATTTCCCAGTTTCTGTGTTTTTTTTAAAACCACTTGGAAATTACAAACTGGTTTTACTGGAATTTATATGTGTTTAGATGGGTAAGAATACCTTTTTCTTTTTCCTTTTAAATATTTTTTAATGTTCTGGTTATTTAGACAATGTTATGTTCAAGTGAGTAACACTGAAGTAGCTGCTTCTTTCAGAGTCATTTGTGCTGGTGTTTGCTCTGCTCATCATCTGTTGTTGGTATTTAGGTGCAATTAAGAAAATGTGATTTAAAAAAGAAAAATAAAACAAAGACAGCATTTAAAGATACAAAAAACATACATTCGTGTCTTAATTTCTTATAAGTGTAAATCTGACACTGCTGCTCATTACTAAATGCAAAATAACAGGAACAAAAGGGTCAGTTAATTAAATATTGAGGGCTGAACGTTGAGAACCACTGCCTTAGTTTAGCCCCACTGGGCTATCAGTCATTCTACATTCTGTGTTTTGCTTAAGATATTTGGTGTTACAGTCGATATGTGTTTAAAATGTGATTTCTTCTTTAATAGCAGCTTTTACCGTAAGAATTGTATGGTACCAAAGTATTGTAGAACAATTTGGATATACCAATAGAATTCCCTACAAAATACACCTGTGGCACACTTTTTCAAAATGCTTTTTAATGAGTAAATTAAGTTAATGTGTGAATTTAGATTTTTATCAATAACAACAGAACATCATATTGAGGTTTGATATTTCATAAGATGTTGTTATGAAACTGGAGGATATATTTGTTTTGTACTTTAGTGGTCAATAAAATAGTGATTCTAATAAAGTACTGCATACTGTGGCTTGATGCATTTCAAGAAATGCTCTTCATTATTCAGAGATACTTAACAAAAGCTGCAGATCAACTACAGGTAAAAGTCCGTTACAACAAACTGCCAGGGACCTAAAAAAATATTTTGTTGCAATGAAAATTTCGTAGTAATGAGATTCTGTATTTGTCACTATAGTGATTTCTTTAACTTACATCTAGACATTTGCAATCATTTCAGTAGCTTCTTTCGCGTTAATTTTCATCTCCTCCTGTCTACAAGTTATGCTGCCGAGAATTTTTCTCAGCATTTCCTTGTGATAATACACTTTCAGGGTGCGAAGGATACCCAAATCCAATGGTTGAAGCACTGCTGTGCAATTAGGTGGGTGGAATTCAACATTAGGTGGGTGGAATTCAATCTTAGGTGGGTGGAATTCAATCATCCTTTTCTTCTTCTTCATATTGTGAGGTTTCTGAACTCTTTTGGAATCCCCCCACCAAACGGGAACGACATGCTGAAGTGCGTCCCGAAGTACAATTGTCACATCTGTGGAAGATTGGTTGTCCGTTGTCAAGGCAGGGCAACAGCAGGCTCACAGTGCTGCAGTGAAGCGCAAATCCTAAAATATCATGGTCGTGCTATAAGTCCCTGTCTTGCACCCCAAAACTCAAGGCTGAGTCTCAGTACTTTAGCTTTATTCAGCTTGAAACAGGAACAGCACGGTTATTTATTGTAGCAGGATCTGCCATTTTCCTATACACAGACACAGCAGTCAGGCGGGGTCGGGGCTAGGTTAGTGGCCAAGTAATATTGATCCCTGCATTTACAATGTTCCTTGCATCACCCATCGAGATCTTTTCTGTTTGCTTCGGTGCTTCGATAATCGCACTTTGGGACGCTCTTTGGTGTGTTGTCCAGTTGGGGGAGGTCCCAAGAGAGCTTAGAAACCTCACATTTTCTTGAATGAGTGCCGCATATTGATTGCAAAATTCTGAATTCACTGGCAACGTCTTTTTTCTTTTTGCCGGAATCAAGAGCCGCAAAAATATAAAGTTTTTTTTCTAATATGAACTGTTATCATTTTTCCGTGTCTGCCGTTTCTATAGAAGGGTGACAATGAGTTAAATTCCAATGGATATTTTTTAAATGTTGTCGAGCAATAAGCAAAAGGTATCACAGAAAACCATCCATCCATCCATTATCCAACCCGCTATATGCTAACTACAGGGTCACGGGGGTCTGCTAGAGCCAATCCCAGCCAACACAGGGCGCAAGGCAGGAAACAAACCCCGGGCAGGGCATCAGCCCACCGCAGGGCGCACACGTACACACACACCAAGCACACACGAGAGACAATTTAGAATCGCCAATGCACCTAACCTTCATGTCTTTGGATTGTGGAACATAACTGGAGTACCCAGAGGAAACCCATGCAGACACGGAGAGAACATGCAAACTCCACGCAGGGAGGACCCGGGAAGTGAACTCAGGTCCCCTAACTGCGAGGCAACAGTGCTACCCACTGCACCACTGTGCTGCCCAACTGAAAACCAGCGAAAACAAAAACAGCAAAAAAAAAAAAACAGTACGAGGAAAGTTTGAAGAAAGAAAAAAAAATTTACAATGTTTGTGTTTGGGATCGTTGTGGACAACTGAGCTGTGACCACAGAACTAACTGCTCTGTGAATGATTCATTCAGGCATTTCAAGGTCTTTTGGGCTCTTCACGTAATGAAAGTATCTGCTGACTGTATTTCGTAAAATAAGTATTTTCTTAGACTCATGTCATGGGGAAACTGTTGGGACCATAAAAATACTTTGTTGTATTGAAAATTTCGTTGCAAAGATATTTGTTGTAACGGAATTTTACCTGTAATTTGTTTCTGAACAGAACAAAATTCCATAACAAAACAATAAATCTTTCACAGCTGATATGTTTGAGCAAACTGTATCAAAAGGAAATAAAAATATTATACAGTGTTATGTATTATGCAAAAAAATTCAAATAATTTGAAAACAAAACATTTGTCATTTGAAAATGATCATGTTAAGATTTTATTCTGCAGTTGACTTCTGATCATAACATTGTATTACACTGCAAACACTTTGCTGCCACCTGCTGTACACATTTAAAAAAATATACATATGGTATATACAGTATAGCTTTTTTTAAAAGGTAAAGCCTTCATACAGTGTGCAGTTGTCAGGATTTTCTATAAGTTTGAAAATATATTGTTCTTTTCATTTTCTTGCATGACATATGACTTTTTTATGAGTGAACTAATAATACTTTGTAAATTGAAAGGCAAGTTTGATGTTTTACAAATATTTAGTTAATATCATTTCCTCTTATCATGTAAAAACAAGTAGCAAAACTGAAGCAAAAGCTGTTAGGTGAAACAGTTGCCTGCTGTAGCAATTCTGAGACCTTCAGTATTTTCATCTTTATCACTTTTATGGTACATTAAACTACCAACTCTAACTTTCTCTTTCTATTTTTTCTGGACTCTGCTCCCACATGCCCCAGCATGCCATTTGAAAAGAACACATATGGTATACCCAGTTGTCAATGTTATATAGTTGCCTTTTGCCCATGTCAATTAAAATATTCAAATACTGCAACAGAAAACTGTCAGGCAGCACCAACTGCAGCCCCTATGACCTGATACATACTACAAGGATTCTTTAAAATTTTATTTAGTTTTGACTTTTCTATTTTAAACTCTTCCCCTATTAGTAAGTTTTAAAATTGACATTACAAGTTTTAACTATCATTGTTTTATATAATAATAATTTCATGACCTAAGAAAGGAAACATATTTGTTAAGAAGGCCAAACCATTATTGAGCAATTGCTGTAGTCACACTGTGATAAAAAATAGCCACACCTGCCATGAATCTCTTGAAACAAAAGGGAAAAGGTCAGAGTTGTCAAATTTATGCTAATCTCACTAATAATGTCTCCATATTGAACAATAATTATGGTCTCATTGCTTGTGTAATTAATTAATTAATTAATTCACTTTTATACCCCCCCCCCCCCCTTTCTCTCTGTCTCTCTCTAATATATATATATATATATATACACACAGTCATATGAAAAAGTTTGAGATCCCCTCTTAATTCTTTGGATTTTTTTTATCATTTGCTGAGCTTTCAAATTAACAACTTCCTTTTAATATATGACATGCCTTATGGAAACAGTAGTATTTCAGCAGTGACATTAAGTTTGTTGGATTAACAGAAAATATGCAATATGCATCAAAACAAAATTAGACATGTGCATAAATTTGGGCACCCCAACTGAGATATTACATCAGTACTTAGTTGAGCCTCCTTTTGCAAATATAACAGCCTCTAGATGCCTCCTGTAGCCTTTGATGAGTGTCTGGATTCTGGATGGAGGTATTTTTGACCATTCTGCCATAGAAAATCTCTCCAGTTCAGTTAAATTTGATGGCTTCTGAGCATGGATAGCCTGCTTCAAATCATCCCATAGATTTTCGATGATATTCAAGTCAGGGGACTGTGATGGCCATTCCAGAACATTGTACTTCTCCCACTGCATGAATGCCTTTGTAGATTTCAAACTGTTTTTTGAGTCATTGTCTTGTTGGAATATCCAACCCCTGCGTAACTTCAACTTTGTGACTGATGCTTGAACATTATCCTGAGGAATGTGTTGATACTGGGCTGAATTAATTCATTCACTTTAACAAGGGCCCCAGTTCCTGAACTTAGCCACACAGCCCCACAGCATGATGGAACCTCCACCAAATCTGACAGTAGGTAGCAGGTGTTTTTCTTGGAATACGTTGTTCTTCTTCCGCTATGTAAAGCGCTTTTTGTTATGACCAGATAACTCAATTTTTGTCTCTATCAGTCCAAAGCACTTTGTTCCAAAATGAATCTGGCTTGTCTCAATGAGCATTTGCATATAACAAGCAACTCTGTTTGTGGCGTGAGTGCAGAAAGGGCATCTTTCTCATCACCCTGCCATACAGATGTTCTTTGTGCAAATTACGCTGAATTGTAGATCGATGTACAGATATACCATCTCCAGCAAGATGTTCTTGCAGGTCTTTGGAGGTGATCTGTGGGTTGTCTGTAACCACTCTCACAATCCTGCGCAAATGCCGCTCCTGTATTTTATTTGTCTGTCAGAATTGGGTTTAACAGCAACTGTGCCTGTGGCCTTCCATTTCCTGATTACATTCCATACAGTTGAAACTGACACTTTAAACCTCTGAGATAGCTGTATGTAGCCTTCCCCTAAACCATGATACTGAACAATCTTTGTTTTCAGATCTTTTGAGAGTTGCTTTGAGGATCCCTTGCTGTCACTCTTCAGAGGAGAGTCAAAGGGAAGCACAACCTGCAGTTGACCACCTTAAATACCTTTTCTCATGATTGGACACACCTGTCTTTGATGTTCAAGGCTTAACGAGCTAATCCAACCAATTTGGTGTTGCACGTAATCAGTATTGAGCAGATACATGCATTAAAATCAGCAATATTACAAGGGTACCCACATTTTTGCACACCCAGTTTTTAACATTTGATTTAATTTCATACAACTAAATACTGCTTCACTAAAAATCTTTGTTCGGAAAACTCCCCAGTACTCAGATGTTCCTAGGAAATGAAAGACATACCACTGTTAATTTTTTGTTGAAAGTAGAGTAAATTATTATGCAGGCTGAGAGGAGTTCCCAAACTTTTCATATGACTGTATGTATATATAGAGATCTGGCCGAATCTTGGCTATCAAATGAGAATGCCATCAACAGACACTTGGACATAAATCCAGCATATTCAAACTTAAGAAGAACATGTTCATAATAAATAAACTGTACACCCAATACCCTCTTCCCCCCCCCCACCCCCCCCCAGATCACATTGACTTAGCCACCTCCCCCACACCCACGTAATTTTTTGCTGTATATTGCTTTTGATTCTTGTAAGTCTAAGCATTATCCTCTGATGAAGACCCCTGGCAGAGGTTGAAAGCTCAGGAATAAAAACTACTTTATGATACGTGATTCATTTTTCTCCCTTTGTGGATCTCCAGCTGCAAATATGCAAACCGTATCACTGACCTTCTCTACCATGTATATGTATATATGTGTATATATATATATATATATATATATATATATATATATATAATATTCATATATTTACACGAGGGGGAGTCAAGCTAAAGTTAGAAAGTGGGATTTATTAGAAAATGGAACAAACCTTAATAAAACTGATAATGTCATTTCTCAATGTAGTCTCCACTCTTCTCAATGCACTTGCACCATCTGCTCGGAAGTTCGTGGATTCCAGTAGAATAAAAGGTTTTGTCTTGTCCTCACAACCACCCATTTTCTAACTTTAGCTTGACTCCCCCTCGTGTGTGTGTGTGTGTGTATATGTGTGTATATATACTGTGTATGTATGTATGTATGTGTATATATATATATATATATATATATATATATATATATATAATAAAGTATCTCTATCTATCTATCTATCTATCTATCTCTATATATATATATATATATATATATATATATATATATATATATATATATATATATTATATAAAATAGCAGTTAAACTAGATCCATAAATGAACTGATCCTTTATCTTTTTCTACCATATCCATAGTAATGTTAATGTGTTTGCTTTAACAGATTGGAGAAAGGGCTGAATTCCTCAATAAATCAACACAGAAGAGGTATGTTTATCAGTCTTTAAATTATATATTAAGTACTTTAGTCACCCTATAGAGAAGAAAGAACTACTTTATTTTAGAAATGCAAATATTTCATCATGATTAACAAATTGATGCTCTGAAATTGTGGGTGATACATCACGATTTAGCTTGGCCAACATTAACTTTTAAAATTGGTTTCCTTATATACAAAGACAATGATAAAAAATATTTGGTGTTTGGTGTGTGAACAGTAAGTGCGTAATACATGACAGTAAGTTTTTTTTTTTTTTTTTTTTTTTTTAGTTTTAGTTTTATAATCCTAACAATATATTTTGGAATAAAGTACATTACAAAACTAAAATTAGAAGACATGTTCATTATTTTTGTTGTTTTCTCTCAATCATGATATTCAGCTAAAATAAAAGTGGCTTTCCTGTGTTCATTGATTTAGTTCAGTTATGGTTTTTTTCATTATTTATAACCAGTAACGGCGAATACACTTGACTTGAGCATTCCTGTTTTTCATACTCTTTCTCTGTGTGTTTAGCATTCATTTGCTCAGAGGTTGATGTGCTGGCTGCTTCCTGAGCAGCTCTTCTTTTCTCCACCCTAGCGGCCTGCTTCTTCTTTTCTTTCGTCGGCATCTTTTCGCGTTAAAACTGATCAAGTTAGTGTTTGTGTTGCAATTACTTAGTACATTTTTTTTCATTTTTCACTTAAGCTGGCACTTAAGTCTTCAATCTGCCTCAAGAATGATTTAAGATATGAAGAGGTAGGGAACATGACGGCAAAGGTGGTAGAGAATGAGAACGGCGCACATGCGCTGTACAATAAGTAAAATAAAAATAAAAAGAGGAATAACCTTGGAGGTCAATCATCACCCTGAAAGCGAATAGTAGACGCCACGTAGTATATGTGTACCAAATTTCAGGTCAATATTTCAAACGGTTTGCGAGCTACGGTTGATTTAAAATCCTGGACAAACAAACGGACAGCCACAATAGCGTATTGTATAAGAGAATAAACATTTTATTCAATTTTAATTGTATATATTTATTGTTGCCGATTTTTATCAAGTTTTGTATAAACGCGTGCTGTATAAATACTGTGATCAGCTGTCTTTACCCTTGGTAACGTTGTTAGCCAGGCATTTTATCATAGTATAATTTTTTATTATTAAAAAATAATAGTATATGTTTTACTATTAAACATTAACTGTATGCCTTAAATCTGAGATTTTTCTTGTAATCTTATTTTTTTTTTCCAGCAATGTATAGATGTTGAATCAGATTTAAAAATTATAAAATTGTGAACCCAATAAAATGAATGTATATATTATATTGACTTTGTTAAAAGGAAGTTTTTAAGGAATATTTGTTAAATTTTAAATGACACCTTAATGAACAAATACAACCTACATAAAAAGGCAGAGATACTTCATGGTGTAATAGTTGGGATAGTTCTGTAATTCAAAAAAGTGCCAAACAGCTTTATTAAAAATACAAAACAATACATCAATCCCTTATGCACTTAGGAGTGTGGCATTATTGCACCTAAATTACATACTGAATTGTATACCCACTGCGGTGGGTTGGCACCCTGCCTGGGATTGGTTCCTGCCTTGTGCCCTGTGTTGGCTGGGATTGGCTCCAGCAGACCCCCGTGGTCCTGTGTTTGGATTCAGCGGGTTGGAAAATGGATGGATGGATCGTATACCCAAAATAAATGACTAATATAACATTGTAATGCTATGAAATATGATCTCTAAACCTGGTAAAATGTAGATGTATTTTTTTGTATTTTTAATGGAGCTGTTTGGCAATTTTCCTATCAGAAGGTGATTGATCATAAGCTTGTATAGTATATATCAGTACTTTTTTGAATCACAGAACTATCCCGACTATTGCACTTTGAAGCATCTCTGGCTTTCTGGCCCTATGGCACTGTCTGTTACTCCCTGGAAAAATGCAAAAACACGCTAAGTCTTGTTCCAGTTTTCTTATAAGTACTACCTTTTCCACTAAATAAGCAAATAACGTATATGGTAATTTAAATTAATTAAACAAAAGAAAAGCTACATGAAAAATCTACCTCAATTAAATAAGTAAATATTACAGATAACTTCTCACAAAAGTTAACGGATAGCATTAACACAGCACATTGATTAATACAGGTAGTAAGAAAACAGAAAAGAAATACAACAGATTTTAACTTCAACCTTCACCATGGGCTTCACACCTATAAATACAATTTTTATTGAAAATAGCAAGTCATATACAGAATAATTGCCATCAACTCATGACAAATTAAATGATTGCTTCATTCCTATTTGTATCATCTACAGTATAATGTAATATTATTCTCAGTAGCTGCTTATATCCCTTTTAGAAATGTACTATGACTTTTGTAGGTACTTTAGTAGTACAGTGCCATTACTGTAAATTATGGTAATTTAGGCCCATCTGTCATAGTACACCCAATAAACACAATTTTTTTTAGATTACAGGGTTGTGAGAAGACCAGCCCATTGTGGCACACGTACTGTCACACATTAGCTCTTACACCAGGATGATTTTAAAGTTGTATGTTAATATGAAAATCTTGGAGTAAACAGGAGCTATAGACAAAAAAAAGCACACAGAACATGTAAAAACTAGCAAACTCTGCACAGCTGGCAGTCAGGCTAGAATTCACTCCTAAATTCCTGGGGCAGTGAGAAAGCACTCCTTTTAAGACCATAAATATGTTTACAAAGTATTTTTGTATAAGCTTGACAAAATGTTTAAACTATCACTATAATTTTTGCTTTGAGCATCCTAAAATATTTGTAAAATTGATAAGGTTTTGAAAATATTTACTTGACAAAAATTGCACAAGCAAGGAAAAAAGTAATACAATGTTCAGTAACTGGTTCCTTTTAAGTAAGTTTTTTTTCACTTTTTACAGTGTAAAACAGTTTAAACATTATAATTGATTCAGCTGATAAAACTGCATAAATAATAATTCATAGATATGTCAAAATGCATAAAGATATAATTGTACATGGGTTAACCCAGGAAGTAGTAAAATGTAGTATTTTTTGTTAAGTTTATATTTAAAAAGTTTAAAATACATATATTAGTGATTATTTCGCACATATTTATCATATACTGTAGATAGTTCACTTATAAATCAAGCTACACTGTAATATCTATTAAAGAAGTTTCCAAAAAATGCTTGTTTCTATAACACAAAAATATAAGTTTCCATCAACTCCCTTCTCACAAGCTGTTAAAACATTCAGTCTGAGAAGAATGATGGCAATAACATGTATAAGAAAGGGAAACAGAGGAGGAATTGACAGAAATACTCATGAGTTTAAGAGACTAGATTGACAAAGAAGAAAAACATTTTCCAACATAGCAGGCATAAAAGAGTTTATTTTCTGTGATGCTTGTGCTCCTTATCTGTATGCATCTAGATTGGATTTTGTAAAGTTTAAGTGCTGGATACATATAGAAAAAGAAAATTATTTACCAATAGCTACAGTTATGTGATATAATCCCGTGGCCAGTGGCATTACCATTGTGGTGAAAAAGTCAGAGCCCTATGAAAATCATATTGTAAATAACTCAGTTGGCAGACTCTCTAATTAACATTTATTACTTGAACTTAATGTGTTCAGTAAGAAGGAGCGTGTTCTGCAGTAAATATATTAATAAGACACTTAACAAAGTGGATGGGTGTAGAATGCAGCTGAGATCACAATATTACAGGACGGAAAAGGACACGAAAGCACAGTACAATGAAGCACAGATATAGACACACATTTATTTATTTATGTATGTGTGTATGTTTCCCTGTTGTGTTAGTTTTACAAATGTTGTTTGGTATAAAACGTGCTATGATTGTTGTGGACTGCTTATAATCATTCATCTCATGAATTAACATAGAGCTAAACATTTTTTTTTGGTTAAAGTGTCATTTTAACATCTGCTGCATTTTCATTTAGTGATAAGAATACCACTGCCAGATCTTAAGCTGTTAATTTGAACTTTGAAATGGGGGCAATTTACTGCTACTCCTTGAAGAATTTTTTTCTATGCTGTAAATGCGCTATCAGAGTCCTGCACATGCTGATAGTTTTGAAAACTCATAAAGCATACGAAAATCTAATATTAAAGGGGCTCTTAATGTCATATACATTTTTGGGCATTCCATTATGGACAAGGGTCCTTTTGAAATTGATGCTGTGACGATGCGGGTCTGCTCCATGCCGTGTGAGCTGGACAATGAGGACACTAATGAAGCAAGGGGAAAGGTGCAGAAGTGCTTTTCTTTAAAACAGTCAAAAGCAAAAATTGTTCAAAACAAGTGCAGTTATTCAAAGTGGTCAAATAAATAATCCATAAAAAGGTAAAATCCAGACATTTGAAACAAGGCTAAAAACGAGATTAAAATCCTGCCGCAGACATTGGGGTCACACCAGCCAAGCACAGCTCCTTCCCAGTCTCTCCAGCTCACTCAAGGTATTCTCAACTGGAGAGACTTCAGCTGCCGCGGTCCTTACACTACCGATCCCTGTCTTGGCTGCCACCATCGGCGTCTGCCATACCACTCAGGGTCGGTTTTCCTCCCGTCTTCTTTCTCACACTCGTAGTCATCCCTCAAATCCCTAGGGCAGACTCCTTCACAATCGTACCCACTCTCCATTCACTGGGCACAATCCGTCTTTTGAGCGTCGATCCTATGCTCCATCCAGGACACCTGACCAAGCTCACCTCTCTCTTACAGCTGGTTGGCTGGCTTGTCCGCTTTCTTTCGTCCCCAATGCTTTGCTCTCGCTCTCCAAGCCTCTTTCTTCCAGTTTCTTTCCTTGCTGTCCCCCTTCTCTTTGTGCCGGCCCGTTCTTATACAGCTCCATGGGCACAGTGCCTCAATCGTACACCAAGGGAGCCAATTAAGCAAATGAGAGCCCCAATTGTTCCATCAACTTCCCGCGGTTGCAGGGTCGTTTCCACAGAGACTGACACGGCATATGGATTATTTGAAAGCCACCAATCTTCCGTAGCCGCGGACCCACTGCACCACAGATGCGAAAGCTCCAGTGTGGATGGAGATCATTTACATGTGTTTTTAAATGAAAACAAAGTAGTATTGACATAGCCTCAGTGTGGGACAATCCCCCTAAACCACAAAACGTAATGCTCTATAGACTCCACAGTGGACAGTCTACCATACATTCTTCCTATTTCTCTTCAACATGCAAATTTCAGTGCACTGGAGAATTCAAAGGGAAACTGTAGCAAAATAGGGAGGTGCAGCACACATTTGTGCAGTGCACTGGGTTGAGGGAGTAGAGTGATGGTAGGATGGAGCTATGGGAAGTTAACCTGATATTTGCTTCAGTACCGTTACGGTACCGGTACTTAGGTCTGAAAGCTGTTATCGATATTGAAGAAAAAATTTTTGTATTGATTCAACAATGTATTGAAGGTATATAAGGCACAGCCCACTAAGTGAAGATTGAAAGACAGATCCTGGACACACTGGAGAGATTATATTTCAGAGCAGTTTTAGGGGCACTTGTAGAATTCCCCTGAAAGCAAGGAATATGTTGCTGAAGAGAAATATGTGCTTATTAGCCTAGATCAACTTATTGCTTCCATGACCCTTATCAGGATTAGCAGAGTGAAAATAGTAATGATGATGAATATGGTGACAAGATTGCCCTAACATCATCAGTATTGATTTGTTTTAAATCACAGTTTTTTTTATAAGCACACAGATGTGCAGGAATGGTATTGTTCTGATGAAATCTGGTAGCCAAATGGTAAAAATCACAAGTAAATACTATCGAAATCTCATTAGCTCCTGGATTTTATTTACAATTTGTTTTAAGTGCACATCAGGTTTTATTAATTCTTGGAGGCATGTGGGCTTCTATAATTTATACTATGAATATAAAGTACAGACCAATTTTTTAATTTGTGGCTGAAAACATAAAATTACTTATTGCTGAAAATGTGCTGTAAATTTTAATAGTACTTTTCTTCAAAGTGAATATGGGACATCTTTCACATTTTAGTTTTGTATCTTGACTTTAAATAAGTATAGAACTCCACACTCTGCACATTGCACTTCTAAAATGGAAAAACAACACAAGAGAGATGTTATTTACTGGTCTGAAATCACTGAGTGAGTGCTATTGACTTTAACACAAACTGAAAGAATAACCAAATTTATGTTCACTTGTACAGTCTAAAATAATGTACTTCATTTACTTCAAAGAATTTATATGCTGGTCATAGTTTAAATTAACGAAATCTGGCTGTTAACACAATCTCATTAACAACATAGTGCTTACAGTCCAACAGTTATGTTGTCTCATGGCTATTCTGAGAACCCCAAACACTCATAACCTCAGTAACATTTGGATCATTTAACAAAGAACACGCTGGCAGAAGAGCAACAAAATTTCATAACACATTAGTAGTAGAACAGGGGTTGCCGAAATCTTTCAAAAAGAATTGTATTGAATTTTCAGGCTTCTGATTTTTCAACATGTATGAACTATGCATATTATGCATAGCAAATTATAATACACAACTATAAACACAGATGGAGCCAATCACCAATGTGTCTAATTCTAAAAGCAGTACTCCGGGCCTAAATTTTAAGCATCTTTGAGCATTTAAGCATCAGGTATTTTTTTTTTATTAATTCTTACCATTACACACAGGTCAAGCTAATTTTATTTAACAATTTATGTTGTTTACTTTAACATTAATAGTTGTAATTGTTTGTCTTTTGTTTTTGGATTTGCAGTGTTAAAGCCTCACATGCCCCAGTTGTTTCAAAGATTGACAACAAGTTGGAGCAATATACCACAGCTGTCCAGGTAAGCTGTAGTTTCCAGTAAACATTCTTCTGAACTCTATTCATAAAAATAATGTTAGTAAAGTAGGATAACATTTTAGTATATTAAGGCATCTTATTTGTTAGCTGTTCAAACTTAATTTGTATGTCTGTACATAAATGTATATACTTTGTGTTTAAATATCACTAATAATCTAACATTATGTAACAGACATGGTAATGGCAGGGTTTACGCAACTACATCATCTCCGGTTAACCTATGTAATGGAACAATGGGCCCAAGTCCACAACACCAAGTGAACTAATGTAAAGGCCATTTTTAAAATGCTGTTCAATTGTGTGCCACCTCTGTCCACCATCAAGAGGCAATTTCCAAAGACCATTCCAGTTGACCAGAAGAATGGTATTATCCTGACCCTATTTAAAAAGGGACAATGGTCATTGCAACAACAACAGAGACATGTCCCTGTTTTCATTCTAAGGTGAGGTCTTTGCCCCTTTGTATTGTTGACCCGAGTCAAAAAATGAACTTCAGGGTAGCTGGCAAGATACATAGGTTTTAGACCTGGACACGCCACCATCAACCAGACATGTCCAAGGAAACAGCTTTTTGAGCAGGTGGCTACATT
Organism: Erpetoichthys calabaricus; assembly: GCF_900747795.2. Lineage (NCBI taxonomy): Eukaryota > Metazoa > Chordata > Cladistia > Polypteriformes > Polypteridae > Erpetoichthys > Erpetoichthys calabaricus. The sequence continues at coordinate 106,271,416 of NC_041394.2, read as the reverse complement.
TAATCAACCTTGTGCCAAAAGATTCATGAATTTTTGCAAAGCATTTCGGCTACTCCAGACAAGCTTATAGGTCCTGCCGAGACATCTGGGTGTTCAAAGGAAAGTCATTCATAGAGAAGCCCTATAATAAAATGCTGTGATGTTTAAATTAATGGCATCCACACAACATGGTTGCCCATTCCCACAGGTCTCAACAAAGTATGTGTATTGTCAATATCTTTGTTCAGCATCACTGTTGATTGGCTGATGGGCAAGCTTCTAGAAACATTCATTTCTGGAGTGGAGCTAAATACTGTCCTGTTGGCCAATATCTACAGTTGATGGCCAGTTTGGTGAATCATGAAGCAACTTGAGCTGATCTCATTTTCAGTTACAAATAGAGCAAATGCATTGTCCGTGAACATCATAAGGAGCCATATACATAACTATCAACATATTAATATGCTCAGGATATCGATAAAGTACTAGGGGAGAATCAAGGATAGTGACAGTGTTTCCATAAAGGATCTACAAAGGATACTGATGCTCATATGGCAAAAAATTTCTGTACTTTCTGGAAGCTATGTTTGAGGTGGCATGACATTGAGCTTGCCACAGTACTACCAGTCTATACAACCACAGGCATGCTAGTCACATTATATGGCATTAAGAATTGGTATTTGGACCAACGTCATCTTCATAAGTTAATAAACATCAAGTAGCAAAATGTTATCAGTAATAAAGACATTTGCAAAAAGAATGTAATGCTCATCCAGTGTAACTGACTCTCTGCATAAGAACATGTAGAATGGAGAAACATCATGCCCCAAAATGTGCATTTCAGTGAGATGACAAACTTATCAATGATGCCAGAGCACTGACCATCCGGATTCACACATTTTTCTTAATTGAATTGAAGTGAACAAGTCTTAGAAATATCTGGGTGGGATTTAAAGGCCATTCTGTGTCACTAATCCATTGAGCATAAAGTTTGGGGATTCAGGAAGAGTTCAACAGAAAAAGAATTGGCATAGTCATAGTCTTGGAGAAAGAGAGATTGAGTGTGTTTGGTGCTCAAGGCAATGTTTTAGATGGCAAGCCAGTGCATGATATGCCTCTGTAGTAATAACTACTGGGGCAGCTCAGTTTGTTTCCTGTTTCATTTCACTGTTATCACCTCTTTATTATGTACATTGATTTACCAGTTTTATTAAAGTTGAATTCTTTACCATGTTTTGCTCCAGTTCCAAGTTGAGATGTCCCAATCCACAATGTTTTTGCTTAAGCTTTTAAATATCTTACTGTATTTGAAACGCATGTAATGTATGATGGGTTTTTAATGTGAATTTTTAACTCAAACCTTTGGTTCTTAATTCAGACCCACAAAGAAACCAAGTCTGCTAAGCCTGCTGCTGCTGATCTGCCTGTAGTTGGTGAAGGAGTTCGTAATATTAAGAATCTCTGGGAAAAGGGTGATGTGTTCAGCACCGGTGGAAACCCTGGAACACCCAATAAGGTAACATTAATATGCATTTGTGGTGCCCCATGTCACAAAATAACGTGGAGAATGAGATGATTCAATTTTAATCCATCAAGGATTGTATAAACTGTGAATTTTGTGCTTGCACAACCCAGCCTGCCTTTTAGGATTAAAATATAGTGTATTACATACAAGTGCTACAGCCAAAATGTGTTTGATTGAAAATTGGCATTTACTGCTGCACATTGTTGCCTATACTATATGATAATCCGGACACTCCTAGTATATGTTTATAAGAAATATGTAAGGTTGCTTTTATAGCTTTTCTTCATACAGTATTTTGCTTTTCTGAGTGATTATTCCAAAAGAAGAAAAATGTGAAAACTTTCCTGAGGAAAAAATATTTGATATGTGGCATTTAAAACAAATGAATCAACAAGAAAGTGAAAAACACAAGCATGCCTGCAGTTAGTTAAATAGTTTTTTGGCTTATTTTAAACAAACTAAAAATGGCAATTTTCTGCATAGACATACCTAATAGAAAGGCAATCTTTAAATAGTAGACGTAGTTTAGTTTAAAAAAAAAAATAAAACTACCTCCCTGAAACACAATTGTAAATGTCACTTTCCCTTTCACAAGGGATATCACTTACTTGGTTAATCAAAAAAACAATTTTGCCTCCATTATTCAAAAACAAATGACAATTAAGATATGAGAACACTCAGCAACAACTTTATTGTCAAATATACAGTATGGAGATATAAATATAAAATAGAAAATTGTCACACAAAATCACTATTGTTGAATCAATTCAGTACATTTATTTATATATGTAAGATGTCACTGGACTGCCAGTTCTTCTTTGTATTATTACAGGCTTGCGCCTGATGCTGCAGTATGCCCACCAATACATTATAAACACAGGTTTGAAGATGCATGAATGGAATACAGTATAAACTGAATGTCTTTTGAATTATTATTTAATATGTGAGTACACTACCTTAACACTATTAAAATTAAACTTATTTTCAGGAAACAGCTGGTCTTAAAGTTGGAGTGGCAAGTCGTATCAATGAATGGCTCACTAAAACGCCAGAAAGTAACAAAGCACCAGGAGGAAAGCCTGCTGTAAGTTTTTTATGCTGCACACCCTAGTGCATAATTAAAATTTATTTCTAGGAATGATATTATTTGTATTTATATTTTTATATTTTTTTTAATTAATTCTTAAGAAGGTGGGAATAATGCCTGTACAGTTCATGTGTTGAAATATCTGAATTTAGAAGAATTTTGTTTTACCAGTATAAATTAATATCTGTTTAAAATCGATCACCTTTTTTTTTTTTTTTAAATAAATTCTAACATATTTTTGTTAGCTTTGATATATCTTACAATCCTGCACCCTATACTGGAAAAAGTTCGGTTGTATGTTTTAGCATTTTATTTATTTATTTTATATGTGTGTATCTATACATACAGTATACCGTGTGTAAGACACACATATATACACACACACACAGGTGGCACAGTGGTTGGAGCTTCTGTATCAGGGAGAGAGGTTGTGTTTTCATCTGATTCCATAATGAAATGAGGGAAAGAAATAGAACTCGGGACTATTGAACTGTTAAACAACAGCACCACTTACCACTGTCCTACCATGCACAGTTGTCTATTTAATACAACTTTGCTATAAACTACCAGTAGTTGTGTTTGCTTTTTATTTCTTTATTTGATCTTTCAATGGCCTTTTCCTGTGACAAATCTACAGTAGAATATTTCTTTATTTGATTTGCTAAATGTATTTTGTCATGATCTTTACTTTCTAGTAATGGGGGACATACTTTTTTTCAAATGTATGATTTTTCTTCCATCAATGAATCCATTTTGTTGTTTTTACAGTTTGTCTTCAAATGTCACCTGCTGTTTTAAGTATAAATCTTACATTTTACAATGAAAAAATACTTCTGTCTGGTTTCCTGAATTATTTCATGATTTTACAATGAACTTGTTCCATTTCTTTTGGATTTTCATTAGTATATAGTGAAAAATCTGAGGAGAAAAAGGTGGCCTTAACATGGAATATGTGGTAAACAAACATGCAATGTTCATGTGTTAAAATGTTATGCCCTCCACCCTTTGATTTTTTTTTTTTTTTATCAAGAATGAGCATTTTGAATACTTCAGTGAACAAACCAGGCTTAATTTAAGCCAGCCCTGTACAATATATATTTAATTTAACTCTGGCTGTTTCTGTCAAAGTCATATTTGTCATTATGCAGGAGAAAGAAAAAAAAACAAATTGTTGATCTTTATAAGTGATGAAGAGTTGAATGCAATTTGAAAATTAATTGGGCACTGGCAATATACTGTTCTAATGTCCAAATAGAGAACGTTTATGAGATTACTCACGCTTCCTAAGAGTGTCCATCCTATCAAAATATCTTCAGCAACAAAGTACGAGGGCAATCCCAAAAGTAAGGTCTCCAAAGCGGTGGGGACGTAGAGAAACTGTTCGTACGGCTGTTGGCCACACTGTTGTGATTGGTGCTTCCTTCACTCCCAAACAAGCATGTGCGGCTTCGCTGGGATGCTCAATGTTGGCTTGGCAGCCCTTGAAAATGGAGCTCCCATTGAACGCTACCGCCAAGTGTGAAGTTCGTGCTTGAGACCGTCAATTTCCAATGAGACAGTCGCGAAGGTTGAGGAAAACATGCATAAAGATCAGCGGTTGGAACTTCATCACCCACCCACCCTATAGTCCGGACTTGGCACCCAGTGACTACCACCTGTTCCCTAAGTTGAAAGAACATTTGTCCAGAAGGTGATTCTGCTCCGACGAAGAGGTGAAAGATGAGGTTCAACGCTTCCTGAAGGACATGGCGGCAAGCTGGTATGATATGGGCATTCTAAAACTACCACAGTGTCTACAAAAATGCATCGACCGAAATGGTGATTATGTAGAAAAATAAATATGTCTTTAACCTTTAAAATGATGTAAACATTATAGAAAATAAACGGTTGTTTGTATTTCTAAAAAAATAGGAGACCTTACTTTTGGGATTGCCCTCGTACATAAATTATTCATCAACTCACAAACAAATACACTATTTAGACATTCATAGGCTTGTCTCATCTCAACTGATGTGTGTGTTTATAATTCTGTGCAAAATCAAATCAGTGGCCCACAGAAACCACCGCTCACTAATATAAACACAAGTTCTTGCCTCAAATTTGTTAAAATGAACATGGATAATCCTTAGATGAGCATAAATCTCATACCTAATCTGTTTGTATCATGGTTTGGTGCAAAAGGACCTGAAAGATGTCCTGTCATTGAAAGAAGGATAAACTCTTGTCAGGCTACCTTTCATAGGTTGAAATTAAAGTGCAGCTGGGTAATGTTGAAATATATAATAAATAGCAGATTCACATGTTTTTTTAAATAAAAAAAAGTTTAAACATACATCAAATAAATGATGAACCCTCTTAATCCAATTCTGAGTCACAACGCAGACTGGAGCCTATCTTAGCAGCTATTGGCACAACTCAAGCAACAGGCCTATACATAGCACCAATCCATTGCAGTGCTCACTTATGCACACATAAACATGGTGGCACCAATTAAGCTAATGTGCACATTTTTGGGAATGTGGAAGGAAAACAATTGTAGCCATGGGGAGAATGTGCAAGACTTCACACAGGTAATGTACAAGCATGGGGTTTGAACTTAATGCGTTGGATCCAGCACAAGATAATTCCATAGAAGGAAAATTCACTTGCTTTCTAAACAAATACGTAATAATGATAATATCCCAATTATATCAGGTACAGCATAGATTCCAGTAATTCAATAAAACAGTAAAAATTGTATTTTTCTGTGTATAAAATAAATGTTTTGAACATTACACACAACTTTGTACAGTATTTTCTATAATCTAATGGCAACAGAAAAGCTTTTTTACTGTTCAATGTTCAGTGAAACGAAGGTTGTTGCAGGAAACTGTGTACTTCCAGAAGTTGTTCTTGGTGTGCACCACATGCTACACTTATAGTGCCACAGTTCTGTGAAACAATATTGTAATATGAGCCCAGATTTAACTAATTGATAGGGTATGGAGTTGATTTTGACATGTGGGATTAAAAACTTTTTAAATATGTGCTAAATACTCAGTGAGTTATGAACATATGTTGAGAAATGTACATTAAAGCTGGCACAGCCAAGAACAAAAGTTAGTCACATGGTTCAGTAATACACTTTGGCTGCCTAGTATACTAGTTTTACACTTCCTCAACAGTAAATAATTTATAAGTGAAATGTTTTACTGTTTGGCTTGTAAATTTTATCAGTAGCCTAGGCCTCTTCAACTTGTACTTCTTTATAGGGATATAAGCAATTCTTCTGCAGACTATTATTGGAGAACTGTCCTCTTTGAATCATATTTTCCATTTTCTCTAACAACTGTCTTGTTTTGCTTCTGTACCTTTTTGCCTTTCTCCATATCCATTCTACAGTACTCTATTCCTCTTTCCTGTCCTTTGTATGCTAGTGTTGATCTTCACTGGCCTTTCTGCTGGATCACATTGTGAAACTCAACAGGTGAATATTTTTTGTGATTTGATGGATTTTTTCCAAATGTCCCCTTTTTAAAATATACAGTAATATTTAGTAATTCTTAATTTTATCTTTGGGATTTGAGAATGTTATTTTCATCTAAATCTGCAACTTGTTTTTTTCAAAATAAGCTTGATTCAGATAATTAAAAAATAATGATAGAGCTTTGCATTAAAAACAAAACTTTAGATGTTACAAACTAAAATATACAATGTTAAGTGTTAAATTTTGCATGCAATTAGTGTGAGATATATAAAAGTATGCTTTAGCAACATAAAGATTTGTTAAGTAATGGCAGCACAGTAACATTGTAGTGATTTTAGTGAAAAAATGAGAACAATAATAATGATGATAATAATAATAATGTACATTTAATGTATATAATAGTATCCATATACTGTATAATTAAGCAGAGACTTTTTGTAATAATTTGAAACATACAGTATGTTAAGTAAAGTTTAATTTAAAAATTTGTAGCCTTTATGCTAAGCTGAGAGACAAGTAGTTTAGGCAAGCATGCATTAAAAAGCAGACTTTAAAAAAACCTTTACACAGTAAAGGGTAAGTGTATACTGTACCAAAAGGGTAAACTAGATTTTCACCAAATTTTAACAATGAATGGTAAGATTTGACGTCACTCCTGTTCATTTTATTGTCACTATACCTTCCTTACAATGCAGTGGTGAAGAAACATGTAGCTACAATACAAAACATGGTTCAAAGACATAGCAGGCACAAATTGCAAAAAAAGTAATAGCAATTAAAGATAAATTAAATATGCAACCTTCTCAAATTAAAACTAGATAGATAGATAGATAGATAGATAGATAGATAGATAGATAGATAGATAGATAGATAGATAGATAGATAGATAGATAGATAGATAGATAGATACTTTATTAATCCCAATGGGAAATTCACATTCTTCAGCAGCAGCATACTGATACAATAAATAATATTAAATTGCAGGTTAGGTGGATTGGTGATTCTAAATTGGCCCTAGTGTGTGCTTGGTGTGTGGGTGTGTTTGTGTGTGTCCTGCGGTGGGTTGGCACCCTGCCCGGGATTGATTCCCTGCCTTGTGCCCTGTGTTGGCTGGGATTGGCTCCAGCAGACCCCCGTGACCCTGTGTTCGGATTCAGCGGGTTGGAAAATGGATGGATGGATGGAATAATGCAGGTGAAAAACAGACAATAACTATGTTAAATGTTAACGTTTACCCCCCCCCCCCCCCCATGATGGAATTAAAGAGTCGCATAGTTTGGGGGAGGAACGATCTCCTCAATCTGTCAGTGGAGCAGGACAGTAACAGCAGTCTGTCGCTGAAGCTGCTCTTCGTTCTGGATGTATAAATTAATGTTATTTATAAATATATATCATGTATTAGATAATGCAGACAATACAAATGAGCTTTTGACAGTCAGACACTTTAAATCAGTATTGCATATTCAGTAGTGAAGATACACATGTGATGGAGTCTTGGCATCAGGTCAGAAAAATGACTTTATGGCAGTTAACAGTTTAATGGCCCGTAGGTAAAAACTGTTTGTGAGTCTGTGGATATAGCAGCAGATGCTAAATTGGTTGTAGATTGACAGTGGTCCAAATAGTGTGCGACTGTGTTGAGTGAAATATGAGACATATGAGACACTGGAAAGTGTTCTTTAAGCATCTAAGTCAAAAATGTCCTGTATTGATGGAAACTTTAACTAAAATGCTGGACCATTTTGACCACCTACTGGTGCTAAATAAAATGTTTTTCTTTTCATAAATAGATTACAGACAGTATAGTTGTGATAGTTGAGATGTTATAATCATGAACACATTAGCTGGTATGGTACTTCTCATGCATTTTTGTGGTATATCAATCTGATCATTGAAAATATAAAAATTGATTAGAAAATAATGGTATGTAATGAACTTCCAAATTTAAATCCTACATAATTAATTTATATTTACAGTGCACTCAGATGCAGTTCTAATCATGCAAATTCTTTTCTAATAAAACCTCCAAAGAAATTAGGCTCAAATAATACATTTCTCATTTAAACAATTGAGTTACTATAAGCCATATAAATGTACGATAGCAGTTTTTAATTCTAAAAAATATTACACAGTTTCAAGTATTTATGATAACACTTGTATATTCTCTTGGTATTTTGCCCTGCATATGGCTATAATTATACACAGGAACTGCTGTTGTAAAAATAAAATCATTTGTAAATTACATACTGTACTTATAAAACCTGAGAACAAACTCTGCAGTTTCCAAAACCCACATTAAATATTACAAAGTTTCAAAACATGTAGGCAGTCACTTTGATCTTCATGAAAGCTTGTGTGTGCTTTTTTTTATAATGACAGTCACACAGTACAGCTGTAACACTGTATTTTTAAAAATGTGCACAACTTTTCATTTATGAATTATGCATGTTGTTTCAAGATGCACTGCATTCTTTGATGATGTTGTCAGTTTCTAATTGTTACTAGGGAGTGTGTATACTTCTTCAGAAATGTACCGCTTTACTGTATGTAGAGCATCTGAAAATCGTACTGGAAAGTACTTGATGCAATGGTTTGAAAATCTTAATATTTTTATAACTCACTGTTTTGTTTTGTTTGTTTTTTTTTGAGTTAGTCAAGTTTATGATAGTTGTATCTATTCTAAATTGTTACCTTATAGATGTCACCTAAGTTAACCAGGTTCATAGGTAATCAGAAAGTACAGCTTATCATGGGATGTTGCATGCCTGCCACTGGAACAATATGTGGATCATTTCTGCTAAATATATATTTAGAATGTATTTCCATAACAGTTTAAATCTTCATGTGCTTTAAATTTTTTCAGGACCTCAAGGCAGGAGATGTAACAAATAAGCGTAGCTTATGGGAAAATAAAGCCTCTTCTCCAGAAAAATCCAGCTCATCTGCCAAGGTAAACAATAATGAATCCAATTTTAATTTACAATATCTTTTGTTTTTTGTGTGCTTAAAAATATGGAATGCAATTTCAGTAAAAATCTTTATGTACTATAGGAAGAAGTAAAACAAAATGTAGGCCACTCTGAGCATTAACTCTGACAGATTGGAATGTTAAACTCATTTACTCCAGTTTTAACAGATACAATGCATATTAGTCCATATTCCTTTTGGTATCATATACTCTAAGATATAAAAAAAAGTATCTTTAGATCTGTGTCTATGGGGTAACCTCTAATTCCATGAACTTCATCATCAAATGCAGCTATGTACGTTTGTCAGTTC